>NC_053487.1:3788237-3948387 GCF_015227805.2 Hirundo rustica
TCAACTGCTTAACACCCTCTGTCTCTACAGCTGCTATCCCGAATGCCCACCTGAATCCCTTTGGGTCTTTGAAATACCCATTTCAGAGGAAGTCTATGCCCAAAATGCATGGGGCCTCTGGGCCAGTCACAATAGGGTGTCTCTTCCACTCATTTCCAGTCAGGCTCACATCAGCCTCCCCCAAAGTAAAATCTTGTGAACCCCCTGTCACGCCAGCAATGGAAACAGATTCTTCCCCCTCATGTCTTGATGGGAGTAATGTGCACTGTGCACCAGTGTCAACCAAGGCCTCATATTTTTGTGTTTCTGATGTGCCAGGCCAATGAATCCACACAGTCCAAAAACCACGGTTTTCCCTAGCCTCTACCTGGCTAGAGGCAGGGCCCCTCTAAGCCTGATTATCCTTATTTCCCTGGGTAACCGGAGCTGCTTCCTTCTTGCTAGAACTTCCTCTCATAGTCTTGCCTTCCAACAATTCACGCAGCCATTGTGCCAGAGCATCAGTAGATTTTACATCCCATCTTCTCATGTTTCCTCCACAATCATGCAGGAGGTCCCACAGCTTAGCCCGTGGGATGCCTTCTCCTTCTCTATCTGGGGAACGTTTGCGTGTAGTGCCAGAGCCTCTAACCTGTACTGCAGAGATTTGGAGAATGTCCTCCCTGAGTTTTTTGTGATTCTCCTCCATCTTGTCTTCTAATTTCTGCATATGTGTTTCCAGAGCTGCAATTCTTGCATGTGTTGGACCATGCACGGCATCTGCATATGCTTGGAGCTTCTTCACCATATCAAGCACGGTCTCCTCTGTGTCATCCCGCTTCATTATTGCTAAAGCAGAGGAGTATTCTTGTGGCCCAAGTCGTACAAGTTTTCGCCACATCACAGGTGTACATGGTACCAAGTCGGGGTTCCTAGTGTTTAGGTCATCTGAGAAGACAATCTCCGCCACTGCCATTTCTCTCAAGCGCTGAATCTCTTGTTCAATGGTCTTTCACTGGGCTTGCTTTATATAGAGACCATTTGCAGACAGATATCTTTGTGCCACACTTCCCAGGACCCGTTCCCAGAGACTGCAAGGGTGAGCCTCCCTCATCATTTCTTGGTTGATAACTGGAGCATGTGACAGGGATCCTAAATGCCTTGCTTCACTGCCATTCAGCATTGTAGCCTCGCCTGCAGCATCCCGAAGACGGACTAACCAACTGATTATAGATTCATCAGGTTGTTGAGTGTAATCCTTTCTTAGGCCATGAAGGTCCTTCAGGGAAAAGGACTCAATAGTATCTCCTGGTCTTGTAGCAGTTGGTCGGGCTCCTGATCTTGCACCGGTTGGTTGGGCTTCCGACTTTGTATCAGTTGGTTCGGCTTCTGACTGTGTATCATCAGTTGCTTCAGCTTCTGATTGTGTGTCACTTGGTTTGACTCCTGATTGGGTGTCAGGAGGCATTGAGGATCGTTCACCTAAATCATCATCTACTGGTTGATCGGTTTTGTGCGTGTGCTTCTTTCCCTTCTTTATTGCAGCAACTGCCGGTGTCTTAGTCTCACTGTCTGGTTTAGCTGCAACCTGAGTAGCTGTGGGGTTGGCTGCAGCCTGAGTGACTGATTTATCTCCCTGCTCCCTTGCCTCTATCTGCTGCCCTACAGTATCTAGCAGTGTGCGACTCATTCTAGAAAAGCTATAAACTATATACAGGAAGGTCACCAGGTGAAATACCAGGGAGGTGGGGTCTTTAACATTCAGGAGACCCTGAACATTCTCCAAAAGTGATGTAACTGACTCAAAAGAGAAGAAGGAAAGGAGAGGTTGAAGGGCCTCATCCCCTACTCCTCCTCTAACAAACTGGGTGTAATAATTGATAAATCCCCAAAACACGCTGCTGGAACAAGGACGCAGGGTAGGACGAAAAAACCATAAACCGAACATACCCAGAACAAACTCCAGTATCTTTATAAGCTTCCTGTAAACCATAATCACCAAGCCCAGAAAAATAACTATTCTAATTTGTGCATCCCTAGTGTAAAAGCTGTATGTTAGGGACAATACTGGGGCTATTTCTGGGTAAGAAAACAAACCTAGGGACCAGAAAGGTAATAAAACCTCAAAA
This sequence comes from Hirundo rustica, assembly GCF_015227805.2. NCBI lineage: Eukaryota > Metazoa > Chordata > Aves > Passeriformes > Hirundinidae > Hirundo > Hirundo rustica. Next base: position 3,790,346 of record NC_053487.1, read on the forward strand.
AAGCCTAGGGAACAGAAATGCAGAAAAGACTCCATTCTAAGAGACGTTAGGAATTCAAGAAGCAACATGGATACTGACTGTTTAATCCCCACACAAAGGACAACCAAAAAATGCAGTTAATAATCAATACAAGTTTTTTCCACTCTCTTGGGCCCCACAGTGGGCACCAATAAAAAGTATGTCCTGGTTTAGTGACAAATTTGGGAGAAAACCCCTGAATAGGATCCCTCTGGGAAGCAAATCCAAGTGGCCCCTCCCTCCAACCGGTCCGGTAAAAAAACTTCTTTGGAGAAAAGTGGAAAAAACTATTTTACTTAACAAACAAAGTGCATACAAGTATAAAGAATATATGATATGAAACAATAAAACCTCTCCTTCTGAAGTGAGATGGCAAATTGAGAAAGTTCTTGCCGTGGGTGTAGCTCGGCTCTCTCTCTCAGTCTCTCATCAGTCCCAGTCCCTCCGGCGCTGCTGGAAAATGCTGAGTTCCAGGCCCTGGTGGGCTGCAGGTGCAGCCCCCAGTGCTCCCCTGGGTTTTCAGTCCAGAGCAGGTTTAAACAGTTCCAAGAAAAAGGAAAAAAAAAACAGTCCAGGGAACTTCTCTGCCCTAGCTAGCTGAAACTAACTAAAAGCAAAACAAGATCTCTGTCCTGCAGTCTCTCCAAGCCTCCGCCGAACACCCCGTCCGCAGAAGAATGTGGAGGAGTCAGGTAGTTTTCTCAAAACAAACTCCGCGCTTCTCCTTGGTCTTAGAACCAGTCTTAAAGGCACAGAACTCAATATACAGCACAAACAGAATAGACAATTGGGGATACAAGCATCATAAAGTTACCCTAGGACACCATCCCTATTTCAATTGCCACCCTGGCTGGTCTGGTTCATGTCACATCAGCAGTGACAAGTAGTGCCCAAACAGAGATCCTGATATTCAGGGTACTGTTGGGATCAGATCAGCGGGTGTGCTGACTGGTAGGATGTTGTCCCTTTCTGGGAGTGTGGATAAGTCAAGCTTGACGATTGCAGCAAACTCAAGGGTGACAAGAAGTCAACCCGACCTCAACCAGAGGGTGAGGATTCCCTGCGATGGACTGCAGGTGAGTCAGAAGGCCGGGGACATTAACCCATTGCTATAGAGTACTGCTCCGATAGCAACTTGTACTAAATCAGTGGTAGCAAAATGGGTTTGGGAATGTCCAACCATGTCCAACCATATATGGACTGTTAAAATTTCTTTTAGCTAATCATAGGTAGGAAGTGTGGAAATGTGAACTAAAAGTGGTTTTGAAATGGATCTTCCATAATTTCCCCGATGCCTCAGCTACTAACACCTTTACTGTTGATTTTTGGGACTCAGTGGGAACTAAGCTTTACGATTTAACTACTAAAAGAGACTCCATGCCACCTTGCATGCTCCCTGCCTTCTGCGGGGTCTTGGAAGCATTAAAATTGGAGGCAAAGCATTGCTGTTCTGTTTCTGCTACCATCTCTACCCAAAACAAGGCAGCACAATCCCCTACTCCTTGTCCCTCGGCCCCTGGGAGTAGGATACGAGATGGAACCCGCCATGAGGTGCAGATGAGCTACCGTCCTGCCATCTTGTGTCCTCCTCCTTCTTTCCCCCATTATGGTGATGGCCACACCATCTTGGAAACCCTCCTTCCTGCTGCTCAGCCTCTTCCTCCCTCCTCCTCTTCTGGAAACCACTATTTTCTTGCATCATCCCAAGCCACCATCTTGACCCAAGGCCCCTCCCTTGGCTCCAACCCTTCTGCTTCAGGGCCACACCCCTCCCAGGGGAACCGGAACTGCAGCCCCAGAAGCACCACCCTACAACATGGCAGTACCCATGAAGTTGATGCTGAAGCCTATGCCAGAGCTGGTTAAATGCTACTCTACTAACAATAAAGCTTTTCTTGTTTTGAGTTATTCCTCCTCATCCTCAGAAGAAGATCTAAGTCCTCCCGGATCCAATGAACGTCCACCTAACCCCACAGATCTCAAAGACTCCTGGGAGAGGATCTGGACAGCAGCAATTAAGGAGGGGGACTGGGAAGTGGCATCCAAATTTACAGTAGCTCCGGTTCAGTATAGAAGGGGGGGAGTGAATCCGAGATGGGAACCATTATCTTATGAGGAAATAAAGGAACTACGTAAAGCGGCAAAAGACTATGGGAGGGAATCATCGTACTTTAACAACTTGGTTCATGCTACCTTCACCTCATGTCTTAACACCTCATGATTTAAAGTATGTTAGGACAATGCTGTTATCCCCAACACAATACATCCTGTGGGAAGGGGGATGGAAAAGATTATTAAATCAGCTATTAGAAGATTATGCTGGTGATCAAACACAGGCAGCATTGACAATTGACCATCTTGCCTGTGAAGGAGCACAAAGACAACCTGACAATCAGGCCACAAACCTTCCAAGGTTAGTACTTGATGACATTAAAAATGCAGCAAGGAAAGCACTTATATAAGTGCCAGATGGTAATACACCTGCACTGGATTTTGTGGATATAAAAAAAGGGTCCAATGAACCTTATATGCAGTTCATTGATCGCCTTAAACAAGCCCTTGAGAAACAAATTACCCAAGAAAGGGCTAAAGATGACTTAATGAAAAAATTGGAGGTGTCTAATGCAAATCCTGAATGTAAAAAGGTATTATGTGCCCTTCCACCTGAGCCTGAGCCAACCTTAATGCAAATGGTTGGGGCCTGTAAGCCTGTAACCACCTTGGAACATCAGAGCACTCTGCCACCTTGCAGACACAAGCTGTAGGGCAAGGGGTTGCTGAGGCTCTAGCCACCATGCAAATTATCCCTCAAGGGCCACAACAACAAGGTCCTGGCCCATGCTATGAATGCGGCAAACATGGACATTTTAGAAAAGACTGCCCTCAACAAGGAGCAAAACCTAAGGCTCCTGTATGTCCTAGGTGTAAAAAAGGTTACCATCACACTAATCAATGTCACTCGGAACATGGGGGTTATGGCAAACTGCCATCGGGAAACTTCCAGCTGAGCGCAGGATGGCCCCACGCAATAACACAAATACCCCAGCCGCTTATGCCTGCAACCACTGGAGGCCAGGTAGCCCAGAGCTTCAACATCTCATCTCAGGGCTACCAGCAGCCTTGCCTCCAGGTGTCGTCGTCATCGAGATGGCTACAGCACTCAAGAGTGCTCCTTTAAAAACTTCAGGGGGCCTCAAGTATCAGTCCCTTGTTATCTAAGAAGTCTTTCATATCTTTTCTATGTTGCAGCCCCATGAGTAACTCCACACAGCTCTGGCTCTTTCTTTCCTTCTTCTGCCTTCCTTCTGCAGTTCCAGCTCGCTGCTTCCTATCCCTAGCATGGCCGCCTTACCCTGTCTGTCCCCTGAACAAATGTCTTACCCTTTCTGTCCCTTGCACGACCTCCTGTCCCTTCCTCCTCGCAGCACTGTCAGCAGACTCCAACTGACTCCTCTCCCAACTAGATCACTCTTTTATCACACCCATAGCTGTGAGGGCAAGGTTGTTCCCACTCTTTGATAATTAACACAGCTGCAATGTATCCATGTTATTGACCAAGAAATGATGAGGGAGGCTAGTCCTTGCAGTCTCTGGGAACGGGTCCTGGGAAGTGTGGCACAAAGATATCTGTGTGCCGACGATCTCTATATGCAGCAAACCCAGTGGAAAACCATTGAACAAGGGATCCAGCGCTTGAGGGAAATGGCAGTGGCGGAGATTGTCTTTTCAGATGACATAAACACTAGGAACCCCGACTTGGTACCATGTACACCTGTGATGTGGCGAAAACTTGTACGACTTGGGCCACAAGAATACTCCTCTGCTTTAGCAATAATGAAGCGGGATGACACAGAGGAGACCGTACTTGATATGGCGAAGAAGCTCCGAACATATGCAGATGCCGTGCATGGTCCAACACATGCAAGAATTGCAGCTCTGGAAACGCGTATGAGGAAATTAGAAGACAAGATAGAGGAGAATCACAAAGAACTCAAGCAGGACATTCTCCAGATCTCTGCAGTACAAGTTAGGGGCTCTGGCACCACACGCAAACGTTCCCTAGATAGAGAGGGAAAAGGCATCCCACGGGCTAAGCTGTGGTCCTTCCTGCGTGATTGTGGAGAAAACATGAAAAGATGGGATGGAGAATCTACTGATGCTATGACACAACGGCTGCATGAATTGTTGGATGGCAAGACTGTGAGAGGAAATTCTAGCAAGAAGGAAGCAGCTCCGGTTACCCAGGGAAATAAGGATAATCAGGCTTAGAGGGGCCCTGCCTCTAGCCAGGTAGAGGCTAGGGAAAACCGTGTTTTTTGGACTGTGTGGATTCGTTGGCCTGGCACGTCAGAACCACAAAAATATGAGGCCTTAGTTGACACTGGTGCATAGTGCACATTACTCCCATCAAGACATGTGGGGGAAGAATCTGTTTCCATTGCTGGGGTGACAGGGGGTTCACAAGATTTTACTTTGGTGGAAGCTGATGTGAGCCTGACTGGAAATGAGTGGAAGAGACACCCTATTGTGACTGGCCCAGAAGCTCCATGCATTTTGGGCATAGACTTCCTCTGAAATGGGTATTTCAAAGACCCAAAGGGATTTAGGTGGGCATTCGGGATAGCAGCTGTAGAGACAGAGGGTGTTAAGCAGTTGAATACCTTGCCTGGACTATCAGAGAACCCATCTGCTGTAGGTCTTCTGAAGGTGGAAGAGCAACAAGTGCCAATTGCCACTTCAATAGTGCATCGCCGAAAGTACAGAACAACTCGAGATGCTGTGATCCCCCTCCACGAGATGATCCGTGAGCTGGAGAGCCAAGGGGTGGTCAGCAAAACCCACTCACCCTTCAACAGCCCCATCTGGCCTGTGCGCAAGTCTGACGGAGGATGGAGATTGACTGTGGACTACCGTGCCTTGAACGAAGTGACTCCACCGTTGAGCGCTGCTGTGCCGGACATGCTGGAACTCCAGTACGAGCTGGAGTCCAAGGCAGCAAAGTGGAACGCCACAATTGACATTGCTAATGCATTTTTCTCCATTCCTCTGGCTGCAGAATGCAGGCCTCAGTTTGCTTTCACCTGGAGGGGCGTGCAGTACACCTGGAACCAACTGCCTTCCACTTCCCTTGCTCAGTCGGTAGAGCATGGGACTCTTAATCCCAGGGTCGTGGGTTCGAGCCCCACGTTGGGCGTCAGTTAGAAGTATGTCCTGGTTTGGGACAAATTTGGGAGAAAACCCCTGTATAGGATCCCTCTAAGGAAGCAAACCCAAGTGGCCCCTCCCTCCAACCGGTCCAGAAAAAAAAACAAAAAAACAAACCCCTTTGGAGGAAAGTGGAAAAAACTATTTTACTAAACAAATGAAGTGCATACAAGTATAAAGAATGAATAATATGAAACAATAAAACCTCTCCTTCTGAAGTGAGATGGCAAATTGAGAAAGTCCTTGCCGTGGGTGTAGCTTGGCTTTCTCTCTCAGTGCCTCTCCTCAGTCCCAGTCTCTCCGGCGCTGCTGGAAAATGCCGAGCTCCAGGCCCCGGTGGGCCGCAGGTGCAGCCCCCAGTGCTCCCCTGGGTTTTCAGTCCAGAGCAGGTTTAAACAGTTCCAAGAAAAAGGAAAAAAAAACCAGTCCAGGGAACTTCTCTGCCCTAGCTAGCTGAAACTAACTAAAAGCAAAACAAGATCTCTGTCCTGCAGTCTCTCCAAGCCTCCGCCGAACACCCTGTCCGCAGCAGAATGTGGAGGAGTCAGGCAGTTTTCTCAAAACAAACTCCGCGCTTCTCCTTGCTCTTAGAACCAGTCTTAAAGGCACAGGACTCAATATACAGCACAAACAGAACAGACGATTGGGGATACAAGCATCATAAAGTTACCCTAGGACAGGGGGGCAAGATTGCCTTTGGCACTATCTCTATCTGTCTTCCCACATCCAGGTGCCAGGTTGGAGTTGGCAAGTGCCAAGCCAGTAATGCTGACTGATTTTTTCACACATGTTCTATCTACTGGCCAACTCGAGCCTGAAGATCCGCCCCGTGAACTGTTAATTTTGGGAAATTGTAGATCAAGGACTGAAGGGCTTTTGTGCTTCCTTCTGTGTTATCGGTGACATCACAGCAAGAGAGTACCGTGTTAGTTATGTGTCCTGACCCACCTTGCTTTATACCACAAGGACTGGTAATTGCTCAAGCAATTTTACTCCCTGAATAGAACATTAACAGTACATCAGAGTCCTTGGTAATGTGGACTAAAATAATAAATCACAACTGACCTCAACTAACCTGTACACTAGAACTTAGTACAAAAAGGATTATTCTCGCAGGACTTGTAGACACAGGTGCGGACATGACAATCATCTCATGATCCAAGTGGCCCCCCAACTGGACTCTTGCACCTGCTCCAGGAATGTTATCAGGGATTGGAGGAAACAGTGACAGCCTTAGAATTGTGCAGCTGGTCAAGTTTGAGGGACCTTGTCCTGGTTTGGGATAAATTTGGGAGAAAACCCCTGTATAGGATCCCTCTAAGGAAGCAAACCTAGGTGGCCCCTCCCTCCAACCGGTCCGGTAAAAAAAAAAAAAAAACCTTTGGAGAAAAGTGGAAAAAACTATTTTACTAAACAAATGAAGTGCATACAAGTATAAAGAATGAATAATATGAAACAATAAAACCTCTCCTGAAGTGAGATGGCAAATTGAGAAAGTCCTTGCCGTGGGTGTAGCTCGGCTCTCTCTCTCAGTCTCTCATCAATCCCAGTCTCTCCGGCGCTGCTGGAAAATGCTGAGTTCCAGGCCCCAGTGGGCCGCAGGTGCAGCCCCCAGTGCTCCCCTGGGTTTTCAGTCCAGAGCAGGTTTAAACAGTCCCAAGAAAAAGGAAAAAACCAGTCCAGGGAACTTCTCTGCCCTAGCTAGCTGAAACTAACTAAAAGCAAAAAAAGATCTCTGTCCTGCTGTCTCTCCAAGCCTCCGCCGAACACCCTGTCCGCAGAAGAATGTGGAGGAGTCAGGTAGTTTTCTCAAAACAAACTCCGCGCTTCTCCTTGCTCTTAGAACCAGTCTTAAAGGCACAGGACTCAATATACAGCACAAACAGAACAGACGATTGGGGATACATGCATCATAAAGTTACCCTAGGACAGACCTGAAGGTCATATTGCCACTACAAGACCTTTGGTGGTATGGACCCCCATAGTTTTGTGGGGGAGAGATATTTTGTCCCAGTGGGGAATGTGACTTGACACAAATTTTTAATTGGAGCCACTGAGCAGCACGACACCCTGAGACTAATATGGAGGACAGATAAACCCATGTGGGTAGATAAATGGCCCCTCCCTGAAGAAAAACTTGTCATGCTTGAGTCTCTAGTACAGAAACAACTTTGCAAAGGACACCTAACTTCTACCACAAGCCTGTGGAACACTCCAATTTTTGTCATCCAGAAACAAAACAAGGGCAAGTGGCGACTCCTGCAAGACCTATGTAAGATCAGTGAGGTCATAGAGGACATGGGCATATTACAACTTGGCTTGCCGTCTCCTGTCATGATTCCCAAAGGATGGAACCTAATAGGTATTGATTTAAAAGACTGTTTCCTTGATATACCCCTTCATCCTGATGATGCTCCTCTATTTGCATTCTCCATCCCGAGTGTCAACAGACAAGCGCCTCTCCAAATATACCATTGGACAGTGCTTCCACAAGGCACGAAAAATTCCCCGACTATTTGCCAGTGGTTTGTAGCAAAAGTTTTGACTCTTGGTCACAAAGAACTTCCGCAAGCCATCATCTATCATTACATGGATGATATATTTATTGCAGCAGAAAACAACTCAGCTCTAGATGCAGTACCGAAGGCTACCGTTACAGCCATTCAACAAGCAGGACTTACAATTGTAGAGGAAAAGATACAACAAATGCCACCTTGGAAATACTTGGGACTTAAAATTCTTCCTCAAACCATACAGCACCAGCTATTGCAATTGAATGAAAATCCACAAACACTGCATGACCTACAGAAATTGCTGGGAACCATCAACTGGGTTGGGCCTTTGCTGGGGATTACCAATGAAGATTTATCTCCATCATTTGTTTTACTAAAGGGAGATCCTGAGTCAAATTCATCTGGACAGCTAACTGACGAAGCAAGGGATGCCTTAGACAAAGTATCCCAAGCCATTCAAACTCATCAGGCACACAGAATAAATCCAAATTTGCAATTTGTGTTAGCTATATTGGGGAAGGGATCTCAACTTCATGCTTTGATTTTTCAATGAGACCCTGAGTTGTCTGATCCTTTGTTGATTTTAGAATGGGCCTTTTTGCCACATCAACCAGGAAAAACAATAACTACCAAATCAGAAATGATGGCTCAGCTCATCATATGAGCCAGATCATGCTTAAATTCTCTTTCAGGGAAAGATTGCTTCCAAAAATTTTTACCAGTGACTACACTGTATTTAAATTGGCTATTAGAACAATCACAACATTAACAAATTGCACTCAAAAATTTTATTGGGCAAATTTCAATTCATTACCCTAAACATAAATTACTATATTTCTCTTTTAATTTGATCCCCAAACCATTACAAAGTAATGTACCCCTTAATGCACTTACAGTCTTTACCAATGGATCAGGACGGTCCCACAAATCAGTTGTGGTATGGCAAGACCCTGTAACACATACCTGGAAGTCAGACATTAAAACAGCAGAAGGTTTTCCCCAAATAGCTGAGCTAGCTGCAGTTGTTAGAGCTTTTTCAAAGTTTATATATTCTTTTAATTTGGTAACTGATTCTGCATATGTTACAGGTATTCTTGACAGAGCTGAAAATTAATTTCTAAAGACGGTTGCCAATGATCAGTTATATAATTTGCTGTCCTGGTTTGGGACAAATTTGGGAGAAAACCCCTGTATAGGATCCCTCTAAGGAAGCAAACCCAAGTGGCCCCTCCCTCCAACCGGTCCGGAAAAAAAACCCCTCTTTGGAGAAAAGTGGAAAAAACTATTTTACTAAACAAATGAAGTGCATACAAGTATAAAGAATGAATAATATGAAACAATAAAACCTCTCCTTCTGAAGTGAGATGGCAAATTGAGAAAGTCCTTGCCGTGGGTGTAGCTCGGCTCTCTCTCTCAGCGTCTCCTCAGTCCCAGTCTCTCCGGCGCTGCTGGAAAATGCCGAGCTCCAGGCCCCGGTGGGCCACAGGTGCAGACCCCAGTGCTCCCCTGGGTTTTCAGTCCAGAGCAGGTTTAAACAGTTCCAAGAAAAAGGAAAAAAAAACAGTCCAGGGAACTTCTCTGCCCTAGCTAGCTGAGACTAACTAAAAGCAAAAAAAAAGATCTCTGTCCTGCAGTCTCTCCAAGCCTCCGCCGAACACCCCATCCGCAGAAGAATGTGGAGGAGTCAGGCAGTTTTCTCAAAACAAACTCCGCGCTTCTCCTTGCTCTTAGAACCAGTCTTAAAGGCACAGGACTCAATATACAGCACAAACAGAACAGACGATTGGGGATACAAGCATCATAAAGTTACCCTAGGACACCATAGCAAGGAGGTTGGACTAGATGATCTTGAAAAGGTTTCTTCTAACCTAAACCATTCTATGATTCTATAATTTTATGGCAACAAACCCCAGAACAAAACATAGTTGAGCTACAATTATTATGGGGTTTGACATATAATAAAGAAAGAACAGCCTCAGTATGTTGCTGTCATTCTGTGGTTTCTGGGTGAGCCTAAAACGCAATTATTTGTATGTCAGTCAAAATCGTCTTTTATTCAGTATTTTTCAAGTACTGCAACAATCTTTTTGACAATTTAAAGATGAACTAACAAAGAGATTTTGTTTTCTCCCACTGAAGAGAGGAAGTGAGTGAATGGCTGAGTGAGTTTTGCCCTTAGTTCAAGGTTAACCCACCACACCAATTTAAATAGAGCTAGCAATCAGAAGAAGAAAGGAAAAAAAACCTGTGGCTTTTTGATGTGAAATTTTAACTATCATTTCTCTTTTTCATATACATCATGGTAAATCCTCCCATATTCTCTATTTGACCAATGTACTTCAGAATTCTTGCCATTTTGTAAAAAATCTAGCCTGTATTCTGTGGTCATTCAGAATGCTGAGTTGCTAGTGAGGGCCTCTGTATAACTCAGGTATATGAAACTAGGCTAAGTAGATGCAATATAAGCTTTCCGAAACCAAGAGAGAATTGAAAAAAAATTTTCATATACTGTATTTCAAAATGCATATATTTCAAAACAGAGGAATTTCAAAATGTTCTCTAATTACATGTCAACGGAAGCTAAAAGTTTGAAAAGAAATAGTTTAAAATAGGAGGATATTGTGAGTCATTAAAAAACCATATAATCACAGACAAAGACCCTCTACTTAAAGTTAGAAAGTGGTATGCTCATGCACCAGCAGGCAGCACGGGAGTCATCTCCGAAAGGCGTGGCCGCCCCAAACAAGGCTCTTTGCTCTCTATTTATTTTCCAAGGTCTTACATACAATACATATGCATAACCCCAGCACCTCCCATCCCCGCTCTGTATTAAAATGAGGCTATTAGTCCTTCACGTGTTCGCAATTCTTCTCTTGAATTCGGTCGGTGGTCTCAAATTGGGTCAGTGGTCTCAAAGGAAGAAGTCAGGAGAGTCTTCATCAGGTCTCTGTGACCCTTTGGCACAATCCAAGGTCCCCTGCTTCGTGATTGATTGATACCAAGTCCAGGTGCTGGCCATTGTTCTTACTGGTTTCAATCTGTTCTTATAACGGTTCATTTATCCCACTTTCTTCTATAAACATACTCAAAATATAACAATTAGCTCTAGCTTAGGCATCTAATAATCATTAACTTACCATTTACTAATCTAACTTACATCTTGATCAATATAAATTGTTTCTAACCCTTAGCTAAAATCTTAACTCTTTAAAATCGTGATTCAATTGGAACGTTTAGAAGCATGCAGATGAATGACATTTTAGCATCAGATTGTGTTACTGCAGATAACATTGAATACAAAAAAAATTCTGTATAACTTGTTCTTTAATATATTTAGCATCTTGTGTGTTAATGTGCTAATGCTTTAAGTTATTTTGAGACTGCCCATTTAAGTTTCTATTTCCATTCACTTTAGTAATTGGAAAGTCTGAAACAAAGAGCTGAAATAAAGAGTTAAGCTCCCATAACTGTTAGTTATGCATTCCTTAATAACAATTCCGGTCAGCAACTGGGAACAAAGGGTTATTTATTATCCATGAATTTCCAACAAAACAAAGACTTCCAAAGGTTTAGATACACTACAAAACTTTACTCCCCCCTCTTCTGAGTTCTGCCCATATTTTGTCATAGGCAGGTGTCTTGGGTTGCAATATATAACCAAAAGCATGTATTCTATTCCCAAGCTACTGAAACCAGTTGAAGAAGTGTCTTTTCTTTTAACTCCAGGGGGAAGTGTTACCTCCGCTGAGGTGTAGCGACCTGGTTCAGGAACGACAAGGCAGCCACACCCAGGCTGCTCGGTCCATCAGCTCACAGACACCAGTGTGGTGGACGGCTAATGGCGTTTATTAACTGGTTACATGGGGTTATAAAACCTCTGTTTGCTACATCACATCCGTCTGCTTACGTTACAGGTTAGGTATTGCTTATCTTATCAAGGACACTGACCAACTAAGAGTTGAGGGAGGGGTTCTGTCTGCCCGTACAGCGCGATATCTTCCGACCGCCTGTCCCTAATCTCCCACATTTCCCCCCCCCTCATGACTAAATAAAAAAGTATAAAAGTATAAAAGTATAAATGTTATAAAAGTATAAATGTTATAAAAGTATAAATGTTATAAAAGTATAAATGTCATAAAAATACAAAAGCTGTTAAAGTTAGTATAATAGGATACAAAAATAATATAAAATGTTAGTAACAAACACACTTCACGATAATTGCATGCGTTCGACAAATAGGATGTCGACTTTGTCTAAACGTCTTCTAACAAACGACACTAACTTGTTCAAAATGCAAGGCCCAAAAATCAATGTCAGGAGTATCATGGTGAGAGGGCCTATTAATGTGGGAACAAGGGTGGCTAGCCATGGGGACTGATTGAACCATGACTCGAACCATCCTTGTTGGGCCTCTCTCTCTCTCTTTCTCTGGGCCAGTCTTCCTCTCAGTTCGGCCATGGAGTCTCGCACGACTCCGGTGTGGTCTGCATAAAAACAGCATTCTTCTCTCAAGGTGGCACACAGGCCTCCTTGCTGCATGAGCAAGAGGTCCAGTCCTCGCCTGTTCTGCAGGACGACTTCCGAAAGCGAGGAGATAGATCTTTCCAGAGAGGAGATGGATTTTTCAATTCTCAGTAAGTCTTCGTCAATTGTCATTTGCAGCTGAGAAAGTCTTTGATGTTGGGTCACGAGAGCTGAAACACCTGTGGCTGTGCCAGTGGCTCCTAGGCCAAGGAGCATTGCAATGGTTATACCTGTCATTACTTCTCTTTTGCGGAGCAGGATGGTTTCTTCTAAAAAGTGATACATTTCTTCTTCTTGGTGATACAGGACTCTAGGAACAATCAGAACTTGGACACAAAAGTCAGCAAGGTTATTGAATTTGCTAAGGTACACACAGGGAGTTATTCCGATTTGTTGACAGACCCACATTCCTGATAGGAACGGAACTGCCCACTTGTCAGTCTTTTGACTAGGTTGGATGAACTCAGTACAGATATTTCCCATCTGCTTTGCTACGGTTACACTGCCAAAGCATTTGCCTCGGCCTGTGACTTGACTCAGGGTAATTTCCCTCTGGGGGGTGTCCCACTTATGTGGTGGTGCAGAACTGTTTTATTAGATTTTTGTAAGAAGTTTATGTTATGGTTCGTTTCACTGTATCCCCAATTCTGTATCCCTTTTGTGTTGTCTGTATAATAAGGTATTTTGTGTCAATCATCCCATACCTCACATGACATGTAACATCCCTTCTGCCCCAACCCCCCTCTCTGGGGCAGCTTGCCTATCACTCCCGGGGTCCCTCCCAGATTGTGAAATCTCCGGCAGAGGGCTTCAGGTGATAGGTAGCCTGGGGGAAATTCCTTTGGCTCTGGATTTTAGTGGTCTGAAGCTTGGGGGTGGGCACACCTTGTTACCCCCTGAAACCCCTGATATGTTGTCTTTTTGTATCCTCCCTGGGACCCTCCCCCGCTTATAGGGGGTAGGAGGGAGGAGCCAGCTCTCTCAGCCACTGGGTTCTCAGCCGCTCGCCTCGGAGCTTGGAGATCTCTGCTAATAAACATCCTTTAACCTGCTAAGCTGAGAGCCAGCCTTTTCTCTTCTGCTGCTGTTGACTGTCACCTTTGGGTCCAGCTGCCAAGCCGAGAAGCCAAAACAAACTGGAAACTTTGTGTCTGTGTTGACCCGAGCTAGCTGGGGGTCAGCTCCCACCCGGAGCGGGGACACAACCGGACGCACACTTACAGTTGTGTGGATTGTTCGCTGCAGAGTATTCAAAAGGAGCATCAAGGGCGACACCCTCATAAAAAGGAGGTTCTGCATTATAACATAACCAGCATGATTTTGTAAAGTTTGGATTGGATTGGTTCAATGACAAAAAGGTAGCATTTAACACACTAAGAAACAGATTGTAAGGATCTGACTTAGGTTTTTGGTAGATAGCTAAAGGACGGGATGAGGAAGAGGTGCCAGATGTGGCTTCCCTCTTTTGTCTGCGTGCTGCGAGATTCTGATAGGGTTTGAATGACTGGGGCACTGAAGGTGGGAGTCTGATAATTTGCACGTTTGCCCAATTTAAATGCCTGGCTGCATTTAAAGCATGCCATTTTTATCTTCTTCCAGTCTGTGAGGGGAGTTTGTTCTGACTTCCCCTCAGCCCAAGTAGAAACATTGTTGTTACTGATTTTATATACTGTTACTTCTTCTTTGTCAGAGCCGGAGTCAGAGCCGGCTGCAGAGGACCGGCTGTCCCAGTCCCAGCTGAAGTCCGAGTCAGAGCCGGAAGTCAACTGACTGCCTGCTTCCAGGCTCTGGACCCTTTTGGTCGGGCTCCGACCCCGCCCCTTTCCCTCAGGACTGGGCCGTCCCTTCCCCCTGGGCCCCCGCCCCTTTCTCTCGGGGCTGGGCCACTCTTTCTCCCTTGGCCCCCGCCCCTTTCCCTCAGGGCTGGGCCACTCCTTCCCCCTGGGCCTCCTGCACTTGCGCTCCCCCCACCTCCTGCTGTGGGAGCTTCTTGCCTTAGAAAAATGTACTTTTTGGCAAAGATTGGCTTCAGCTCTCTCTTTGCGCTCTCCTCCCTTTTTCTGCTCGCGCGCCCCCGCGTTAGCAAATGAGCTCTCTTTGTTTTCAGCGCTATCTTGAGGCACATAAGGTGGAGGTCCCTCCCCTGCTTTTTCAGCATTCCTAGCTTCTTCAGCTAGACCGTTGTAAAATGACTGCATCTGTTTTATCTCTTCAGTGAGCGGCCTTGAGCCCGGGGGCCTCGAAGCAAGCTCTTGACCTTCTGATCCCGAGCCCATACATTCAGCCAAACCGACTTCATCAACACTCTGAGCATTATCACTAACATTCAGAGTACATTCTTTTACATTCTGAAAATTCTCAACAACAGTTCCCTCTGAGAAAGTTTGCGTTGCTGCTGCAATACCTAATTGGGGGGAAACCTTTAAACAATTTCGCGCAGCTCTCCAGGTGTCTTGTTCCTGCAACGCCTTCTGTAAAGATTTTACGACCCTTCCCCATGCTTTAAGATTTTTCCCTGAGCTGGAAGACATTGTGTCTTCGGCAAGAGCTTTAGTACATTGATCCCAAACATCTGGGTGGAGGATATCCACCGGACGATCAATAATACTAAGTTGCAAAAGCCTCGTCACTGCGAGGGTAAAATCTTTTGCTTTACAATCAATTCCCCACTGCTTATGAATCTGAGAAACGACCTTCACGAGAGCTTCCATCCTCTGCGTGGGTCCGGAGGCGTCCCTCCCGCCGAGCTGGACCAGCCACTCGGCCGTCGTTCACCCGTCCAGGCGACTCCCGGGGTTTTCGGCACCACTTGTTACCTCCGCTGAGGTGTAGCGACCTGGTTCAGGAACGACACGGCAGCCACACCCAGGCTGCTCGGTCCATCAGCTCACAGACACCAATGTGGTGGACGGCTAATGGCGTTTATTAACTGGTTACATGGGGTTATAAAACCTCTGTTTGCTACATCACATCCGTCTGCTTACGTTACAGGTTAGGTATTGCTTATCTTATCAAGGACACTGACCAACTAAGAGTTGAGGGAGGGGTTCTGTCTGCCCGTACAGCGCGATATCTTCCGACCGCCTGTCCCTAATCTCCCACAGGGAAGGGGGCGGGTTGCCGTCTGTTAATGGACCAGCTGTTAAAACCATCTGGAACAAGGTTCCTTATCTCTTCCACGACCCATCCTCCATCCGGGGGGTATCTTCTGTTAATGGGACATTAAGGCTCACCACAACATTACATCACCCCATTGTGAGATGCTCCACCCAGTGGGAGGAGCCAAGGATTCCTACTTAGATAAAAGCTGAAATTCAGCACAGCAGGACAGTCTGTTTTCCACTAGATTCCAGAGGAAGACCAGACCAATCTCACCACCAATAAACCCTTTCTACAAGATCACCTCTTCTCCAACAGAACCACATCTGTTACTCCAGGAAGATTTATTTAGACTGCTTCCAACACCCTGACCAACAAGGTGTCAGGTCATATTTCTGACTCTGTCAAGGTTTCTAGGATTTTTAAATTTTTTTGAGTGTTTGTTTGTTTGCTTGCTTTACTAAATTTGTAATTTTTAATATTCCTAGTAAAGAACTGTTATTCCTTTTCCAAAATCTTTGCCTGAAGGCTCTTAATTGCAAAATTATAATAATTTGGAGGGAGGGGGTTTACATTCTCCATTCCAAGGGAAGCTCCAGCTTTCCCTGGCAGACACCTGTCTTTTCCATCAAGACCGCAGGTATTTTGTCTTCTTGTTGTTCTTCTGTGGGACTATACTGCCATCTAGTGTCTTTTCTCTGCTAGTTCTGGGTGGGGGGGGGTCATAAAATTTCTTGGATTTTTATCCTATTACCATTTTTCTTGCTGTCCTTTGGATGACCTTTTAAGTCTCATGCATGCATCTTCCTTTCTTATGGTGTCCCATTATCTTATTCTAATTGCTTACCTGGACATCTAATCCATCTCTAGTTATAAAATAACTCCAAGGCTCCTCTGACTAAAACTTCTGGTGTGTAGCAACCTCCTTAGTAAAGGTACAGTACATTTATCAGAATTAAGCCTAAGTTACTCCCTAGTTTTCCCATACCATCTGTCTTATTAGAATAAAGTTAATTATTGATTAAAACGAAAAGCAGCTAAAATAACATAATTATAGAAATTGAAATAGCAAAATCACAAAAACATTGAGTTCTTCTTGGCCAAATACAATATATCTCTGTTTCAGTCCCTAGAGCTGACAAATTCTATGACACAAAATTTGGCCATTAAAGGTCATCTTTAACCAATAGATATATTTTTAATGTAAATGCATAGCAAGATGGTACTAATGTCTTGATATATTTAAATATTGCATTATTATATATTATTTTTGTCTTGAGTAACATAAAGTTTTGGAGAGTATTATTACATCATAGCTTTAGAGAGGACAGTGAAATACATGTATGTTAAGGTGCAAACCTTTCGACATTGAAGGTTTTTAAGGAAACTCAAAGGGAGTTCTCTGCTTAGGATTGTTTATTAGTCTGGATTTGTTGAAATATTTTCAGTTTTCCAGTTGAAATTAATTATTGTGATGGGTTGACTCTGGCCAAATGCCAGCGCACCTACGAAAATCATTTATTCATTCTCTTTGGCTATAGTTAAGAAGAGGAGGGGAAAAGAAATTTCATGGGGTAAGATAAGGAATAGGAAAAAACACTTTAAGGGCAAAACAAGCTCAAAACTTTAAAAGGTATAAAGGAAAAAAAATTATTAACAGTATTAAAAGAGGATAATGAGAACTAAAAGAACACCTTTCCCCCTCCCATCCCAGCCCTTTTTTCTTTCCCACTGTCAGGAAAATTAATCCAAAAACACCTGAGGTTTATGTCCAAAAAGGAGACAGAAGAGTTCCCTTACTTTATTTGAATAAAGGAAGAGGCTATGGGGCATTTCCCCTGGGGTCTCTCAAATTTTTGGAGGATGCAGCCTCCTTTTTATCCTAATTTCCCAATCCCATACCCCTCTCTCTTTCCCCATTGGCTGAGGTACTTGAGAGGGACAGACTCCACAAAACGCCTAATACCTAGAACCCCCTTCTAATGTATACCTCCCCTTTGTCTTTTCCTTGTGTCAGTTAGTGGAATTCCTTATGGAATTTATGGTTCATCCCATTGTTTCTTTCATCTCTCAGTATTCAGTTTTATTTATCAGCAGACCTACAGTTTGTAAAGACAAATCTTTCTCATTCCATTTATCAATCAGATGGATCCTTCCCATTGTTTCTTTTATCTCTCAGTATCTAGCTTTATTTACCAGCAGATCCACAGTGTGTTTGTAAAGACAAGTCCCTCATTCCTTTCACCCACTGACAGCGCAGAGAAACAAAATATGGGATTTTTAGTCAGTTTGCCACTGTTTAAGATCTTTCTTCATTTCGCTTAGGGAGATTAGTCTCTTTTGCTATGCCATGGGGTCGTTCTTACAGGAAACAGTTTTCTGCCAACTTTTCCAACATGGTTTTACTTTTCACGGCTAACAGTCTGCCCAGAACTTGCAACATGAAGTCCCTCCCATGGCTTCCAGTCTTCCCACAACTGCTTTTAGTGGACCACTTAATTTATGGGGTGCAGTTTTTAAGGATGAGCTGTTCTAGTATAAAAGCAAGGGTCCTCTTCCTCTGACTCTGAAAGCAAGGGTTCTCTCTCTGTTCAAGCCTCTCACCAGATCACAGCTTTTCAGCATCCACACGCTCCAGCACAAGTGCCTTTTTCTCACAGGTTGTGGGTGAATGATGCATCCCCCCATGCACTTCATGAATTACAGGGAAACAGTTTGTCATATTATAGTTCTCACCATGCCTTGCAGAAGAATCTCAGCTCTGATGCTCAGAGCACTTCCTCCTCCCCCTCCCACTTTTGCACAAACCACCTCTTCACTTTTTCCTTTTCCCTGACTTGGAAGAAAATTGGTGTTCATACGTTCTTTTGTTCTCAAGTTTTATCAATTGTAACAGTTTTAATAGAGCTCTGTAGCACTGAAAGGTTGATCTTGTCCAGGCTCTGCTGTCGCTAGAGGACACAAAAAGAATGATACTCACAGTCTGTGGGTCAGAGCAAAAAGAAGGCCAGTTTATTTACATTACTTCATTTATATAGATTCTGGACAATGACCAGGGATTGGAGAACAAGGTTGCCACCTCACCATCCCACTGGTCAGGCTAGAAGTCCATCAGTTGTCCCTCATCAGAGAGGACTGCGAAAACAACTACTTTGTTTATGTTACAAGCATGAGAAACTCCACTACAGAAATGTAATCAGAAGGCTAACAGAATATGGTAATACACTGCAATCAGGGAATCGTTCGCTGTGCCTCTCTCTTGGTGGGTGATGTGGCCTCCGCTGGCAACTTTTCTTCATGCGAGATGCCAAAAAAAGAAAAACGGCTGCTGCCGCTTTTGTTTTTCTGTCTGCAGCATGGCTGGCTAAAAGTGGATGAGTAAATAAAGTCCATTATGAGCCATACCGAGAGAGCCGCAGCTGTGCCGGGGTCCAGCAGCCCCCTTTGGGAAAGAGCCCCCAGCTGCCACCTCCCCCCCCAGGAAGGGGGGTGTGCTGGCTTGAAGGCAAAACCAGGGAGAGACTCCAAGTCAGAAAAAACAATTTAATAAGAGAGAAAAAAAAAGGTAAAATAAAATAAAATAAAACACATGCAATAGTACAAAAGATCACTGACAAAGTCAGAATACAACCTGAAACCGTGGTAGTAGCAGTCCAGATGAAGTGGTCTTGTTGAAGCAGTGTTCCCGCAGAAAGGTCTGGTAACTCTTGTCCTCTGGGAATCCAGTGGGTAAGGCTGCCTGTGCTGTCCCAGATGCCTGATTATATCCAGGTGGGAATCCTTGGCTCCTCCCCCTGGGCGGAGCATCTCACAATGGGCTGATATCATAATGAGTCCTTGATTGCCCATTAAACAGAGATAACTCCCGGAGGGAGTTATCTATGAGTCATGCAGGAAGGCATTGATGGGCCATTAACAGAAGATAGTCTGGAGGGAGGGGGCAAGGGAAACACTGCCCAACCTAGATTCAACATCTCATGTAGATGGTGATAGAATACATACATTGGGCACATCTTACATTGTAACCTAGGACATAATCCACCCCTTATTCTATGACCATCTACATCATACCCAAATTAATACATTCTTACAGCTAGATAGATAAATATACACATGTTTATACATACACATATACAGAATGAAACCTTACACCCAGTTCTCACTTAAAATTAGGTCTCCCTGTGGTACACAACGGGTTTCCCCATCTTTCTGCATTACCCACCAAGTGGAACCAGGTCCTTGAGCAAAAACAATCCCATGGATGGGTCTGCCTTTGCCTGAGCTGGGATTAATCCAAACAGTCTTTCTTAAAATGCCTTTCATGTGTACCACAGGGACTTTATCTCCATCCACTGTGTGCAAGGGTTCAGACTGGGCAGGACCAGCTCGATTGATTGACCCTTGAGTGTTGACCATCCAGGTGGCCTTCGCTAAGTTCACTTCCCAATTTTTGAAAGTCCCCCCCACCAAGCGCCTTCAGGGTAGTCTTAAGTAACCCATTGCACCGTTCAACTTTCCCGGCAGCTGGTGCATGATAAGGGATGTGATATATCCATTCAATGTCATGTTCTATAGCCCAGGTGTTTATAAGGCTGTTCTTGAAATGGGTCCCGTTGTGAGTCATTTGAAAACTGATATAGTCATGGACAAAGACCCTCTAACTAATTAAAGTTAGAAAGTGGTATGTTTATTCACCAGCGGGCGGCATGGGAGTCATCTCCGAAAGGCGTGGCTGCCCCGAACAAGGCTCTTTGCTCTCTATTTATTTTCCAAGATCTTACATACAATACATATGCATAACCCCAGCACCTCCCATCCCCGCTCTGTATTAAAATGAGGCTATTAGTCCTTCACGCGTGCGCAGTTCTTCTCTTGAATTGGGTCGGTGGTCTCGAATTGGGTCAGTGGTCTCAAAGGAAGAAGTCAGGAGAGTCTTCATCAGGTCTCTGTGACCCTCTGGCACAATCCAAGGTCCCCTGCTTTGTGATTGATTGATACCAAGTCCAGGTGCTGGCCATTGTTCTTACTGGTTTCAATCTGTTCTTATGACTGTTCACTTACTCCACTTTTCCTATAAACAAGCTCATAATATAACAGCTAGCTCTAGCTTGGGCATCTAATAATCATTAACCTACCATTTACTGATCTAACTTACATCTTGATCAATATAAATTGTTTCTAACCCTTAGCTAAAATCTTAACTCTTTAAAGTCATGTCTCATTTCCCCACTCCTTCTTCAAAGTTAGTAAATTCTTTTACTAATATGTAAATTCTTCTTCATCTAGCAAAACTGCGTGGTAGGGGTCCTTTAAAACTGTACTATATGCTCTTAATATTAAAGTTAAAGCTGCTAGTCGCTTCAGCATTCTCCAATTCCAAAGAAATATTATAACGAACAAAATCAAACTTATACTAACTAAATTAAACAAAACAATAATCAAATAAACCAAGGTATTGAGCAAACCAGTTGCAGCTGATGACTACCCAGAAAGCACATCCCACCAATGATGGGATGGGCCTTCTACTAACTTTTAAATATTCTCCGTATAGTCTCTGTGTCATGATGCATTGCAATCAAAGTTCTCTTTCTTTCTAATTTTTTCTTCTTTTCTTTAATCCACGGTGTTTCAATAATTGTGCAACTAAAGTTAAGTTCATCTCTATAGGCACAGGCAATATTTCTTGAACAGTAGTCAAGTTTGCCTTTATATGTTGCTGGGATACAACATGTGCCTAATAGGAAAAATCACATTCTTCAATTTTGACAAAGTTACAAATGCACAAGTTAAGTTTTCTTACACAGTTGCATTTGTAATTTTTAGCATCTGAATCAGAGACTTACAGGAGATAAAATCATAAGCTTTCCCTTGGCACTTATATTTACCAGTCACATTATAATGCAGTGGTGCTGCATTAGCTGTGGCTATAGTGATGGTCATAAATGCCACAACTCTCCAGGCTATACCTATTTGATTACTCATTACAATTACAAGCTTTCCTATTTTTCGAAAAGTTGTTATATTATACTTATCATTTATTTTCCCAAGAAAGTTTTAATTTTAGTTCATTGTCACCCAATATAACTGTCGGGGTCGGGTTACCGGAGCCGCGGGAGAAATGCCTCATGCTGTCATGGTCAGCAGATCTCACTTTATTAAGGTTGCATTACATTTTTATACTTTTCATAATTAGCTCATACATATTGCAAAAGCCAAGCTCATCATTGGACATAACTAATTAACGCAAGCATTACTTAGCATCGACCTCAATATTTGCGAAACAGCTAAAGTCAGTACATCATATCTTTAGTTTCCCCATACTTGACTAATTTCACATCCGGCTTACATCCTGTTCTTCACATAAGCCTTCCTTCAAGGATAGCATATCCTTGAGGTCTAAATTCTTACTAGTTTAATCATGTCATGTCCCTTTTCTGCGAGCCACTGCTCTGATAAGCTCTCAACACTTCCCCCGTTTTCTTTTATGGCAAACATCGACATTTTTACATTCTCTACCATTGACATCATCATGCGTTGTATACATTGAAAAATGCATGGTCCTAAAAGTAAACAAGCATTTAAAGCTGGAAGAAGTCCAAACTGCACGTCCTCTCCAGAGTTAATCACGAACTGAGTCCCAGTCAGTCCCGGCAGGCTGTCAGCCTGTATCAGCAGTGGTTGGAGCGTCTTTCTTAAGCGATGAAGCCTCCTCCCTTCGGGGCTGTTCATTTATTGCGGCTCGCGTCCATCTAGCAGGAATCCAGGCGGGACCTGTTGGGGACGAAACACAAACATATCCTCGGCCCCAGTAAAGCACTTGTGCGGGGCCCTGCCATATTCCTGTTTTTGGGTCCCTATACTGGACAAAAATAGGCGGTGTGGGAGGGGACGCTGTCTGGAAGTGGGTAATAACAGGAGGGACTGTCCTATCTCCAAAAAGACACAAATGGTTTAACACAAATAAGCATCTCAATAACTTCTCTTTTGGATCTGTAATGTCTGAGAATTTGAGCAAATAGCGTTTCAAAGTCCCGTTAGCCCTCTCCACTACGGCCTGGCCCGTGGATACATGCGGGATTCCCCGTGTGTGCTTAATATTCCAAAACTGCATGTATTGTTGTATGCGCTGGCTACAGTATGCCGACCCATTATCTGTTTTAATGTTCTGAGGTACACCCATTACTGCAATACAGGTGTTAAGGTGCTTTTCAACATGTTTGGCTTGTTCCCCTGTTTGTGCTGTAGCCCACAAATAGTGACTAAATGTATCGATGGTGACATGCACATACTTAAGCCTCCCAAAAGCAGGAACATGCGTGACATCCATTTGCCATAGTTCATTTGGAGACAATCCTTTCGGATTTACCCCTAATCCTAATCCCACCCCTCCGTTATGATGGCTGCACACAGAACATGTTCTAATAATCGCCCTTGCTTCATTAACTGAAATATTGAATTCTCGTGCTAGCCCTTTTGCATTCTGATGAAAAATATTATGGCTCTCTTTGGCTTGTAAGGTGCGGGGCAAAACAGTTTGCTGACTAATAGCCACTAATCGGTCAGCTCGAGCGTTCCCTTCTCCTAAACCTTCTGTCCATTTGTGGCTTCTGACATGCATAATAGCATACGGACATTCTCTCATTTGTAAAGTTCGTTGGAGCTGTACGAACAGTTCACCCAATCGAGGATTATTTACTTCCTTTAGGCTAGCGTCTTCAATTCTGGAAGCAACTCCAACCACATAAAGAGAGTCAGAAACAACATTAATGGGTCCCCAAAAGGTTTGGAACACCCATAGGACAGCTAGGAGTTCCAATGTTTGAAGGTTATCTTGTGGTGTTGCCAGGATAATGTGATCGTGCCATTGTCCATTTTCATTCCATGTCGCCGCTGCTCGGCGGGAACGCTTCCCGGCATCAGTAAACACTGTAGTTGCTCCAGGAATGGGGTGATCTTCTCTTAACGGCTTAGTTATCAGCTGCCATTCTCCGAACCAATGCAACAATTTTGGTTTGAGGGGGCCTATAGTAATCAAACTGGGTGATTGCAATAGTGCTTCAGCAAGGTTATTAGAGTTAAGCAAGAACCAGTCCAAAGATGCTTTTTCCATTGGTAGTTGTATTGCGTCGGGCTCTTTCCCACTAAGTTTGATTGCTCGAAGACGGCCTTTGACAATTAAGCCAGCTAATTTTTCAATTTTTTGTGTTATTGTTTTTCTTTGCTGCAAAGGAGGGCTTAACCATTCTATTATTCCTAAGTCTTTCCCCTTCTCTGCGCTCTCCCCCGTTTTCTTTTCCTGCGTGATCGCCCCCAGCAAATGATTTTTGCTATTCCAGATTGTTAAAGAAATGGGGCTGGAGGGGTTATAGCGTGTAACGAAACCGTTGGCAACACACCATAAAATGTTTTGAAGCGCAGTTTTCTGTTGAGGTGTCAGTGTAATAGGAGTAGATGGGTTAGTACCTTTTAGCAGGGGACGCAGTTCCTCTAAAAGTGTATTTGGGATGCCTACTACGGGCTTGAGCCACTGTAAATCCCCTAACAATTGCTGCGCTTCATGTAGGGTAGTCGGTTCAGTCTGAATGGTAAGTTTTTGTGGGCGCACTTGTTTTTGCGTGATGGTCCATCCCAAATATTTCCATGGGGCTTGTAGTTGAATTTTTTCTCTGGCTACAGTTAAACCATAGTCAGTCAATGTAGCGACAATAAATTGTACTTGGGATACATCAAATGGGTTACTCTGAGCAAACAAAATATCGTCCATGTAATGATAAATGATTGTGTCAGGTAAGGCTCTCCTGACAGGCTGTAAGGCTGTATCAACATATAGTTGACACAATGTAGGTGAATTGCGCATGCCTTGCGGCAAAACTGTCCATTCAAAGCGTTTGTCAGGCTCACCTCTATTTAAAGAGGGGAGGGTAAATGCAAACCTCTTAGTATCCGTAGGGTGTAGGGGAATTGTGAAAAAACAGTCCTTCAAATCAATGACTAAAATAGGCCAATCTTGCGGTAACATAGCTGGATTAGGAAGTTCTGGTTGTAAAGCTCCCATGGGTTCCATTTGTTGGTTAACTGCTCTTAAGTCCTGCAAAAGACGGTAACTTCCTGATTTCTTCTTGATGATAAAAACAGGTGTGTTCCATGGGCTGGTAGATGGTTTAAGGTGTCCAAGTTGTAATTGCTCCGCTACTAAACGGTGTGCCTGTTCAAGATTTTCCCTTTTTAGCGGCCATTGCTTAACTACCACAGGATCATCAGTTGTCCAGGTCAGCGGTAGAGGGAATGTCCAAGCAATGGCCGTCATGATAAAGGGCGATCAGTAAGCACGTACCCAAGCTGTGTCAAAACATCTCGTCCCAAAATGCAATCAACCTCCGCTGGCAATGGTGTCAACGAAAACACTGCTTTGGCCAGTTTATCATCAACTTCCACAGTGAGGAGAGGGGAGCGTTGTGCCAATCTAATGCCTCCAATGCCTGAAACTGTAGTATTAGATGAAAGGAGAGGCCACATCTTTGGGTATTTAGTCAAATCAACAATACAAGTATCCGCCCCAGTATCGAGCAGCGCCTTATGCAAGGTGGCTGTTTGTCCTTGATAATGTAAATGGCAGGTTCTCTTAGGTCTTGTAGATAAGTCTATGACGGGAAGAGTAATGGCTCCTGAGGAGCCAAGGCATCCGGTACCGCGTGGCTCCTTGGATCGTGGCAAAATGTTCGCAGTCAATTGTGGCAGAGGTACAAATTGAGCAATCCTCTGACCCTTTAGAATTTTCATTGGTGGATGAGGAGTACTGGCAATAACAAAAATTTCTCCTTCGGAGTCAGCGTCTACAACTCCTGGTTCAATAAACAGGCCTAGCACTGATCCCGATGAGCGACCTAAAATAAGTCCTCCTGTAGGCTGTCCATTAACAATAATGGGGCCAAAAACTCCGGTAGAAACGACATGCGGGCTGTTGTTAAACAAGGTAACAGTTACTGCTGCTGCCAGGTCCAATCCGAGGCTGCCGGAGGTTGCTGGCACGAGCTGGTTGTCGGCAGAGCAGCTGGAGCTACTTGTGTCTTGGCGCGGCCCAACTTCGCGCTGGTTTTGCAGTTTCCCGATCCGGACCGGGCACAGGCGACGCTGTTATGGGTGTTAGAGCGGCATTTCTCGCACCAGATACCGGTAGCGTTGCACTCACGACGGATATGCCCCAATTTTCCGCAGCAAAAACATTTCATTCTTCCTCCTGTATTAGAGCGCTGACGCGCCGTCGCCGCTTGGAGGGGTGCGAGGGCAGCTAAAACCTGAGTATGTGCTGAGGCGGTTTGCTCCCTAAAAGCCTGCGCTTGTTGCTGCAGTCCCTCCCCTATTTTCTGTAGAGCTTCTACCATAAAAACTTGAGTGCCTGAAGGCATGGATTCAGCTTTGTCTAACAAATCCTGCACATTCCAATGACCTGGGGCTGCAGCTATAAGGGAACGGGTATTAGCATTCCCATTTTGTAAAATACATTGCTTAACTAAAGCATCCTGCATATGATCAGCAATACCTGCCTTGCTTAATGCTTCAATTATTTTATCAACAAAAGATCCTAGGGGTTCTTCTCTACCTTGTTTGATTCCCATATATATGGGGGTACCGCCTGGAGCTCTGATTTTGCCCATCGCTCTTCTTGCTACTGCCATAGCCTCTCTTAACTTCTCCTGTCCTAAAGCTACCTGTGCCTCGATTCGATGAAATGGTCCTTGCCCCATAAGTTCATCCATTGTGAGTCCTGTTAAGGGATCGCCCTGAGGTCGCGGCAAGGCAGCACTCATGGCTGCCTCTTCTCGCCAGCGAGCCTCAAATAGTAGCCGCTGATGTGGCGTATAAATAAGTTTAGAGATCCCTCTAATGTCCGATGGCAAAAGGAGGTTGGCATTAAACAAAAACTCTAACATTTGTTTAGCAGGCTCACTCGTGACTCCGTAGCTGGTTACAGTAGCTCTAAGCTGAGAAAGCAGCTTCCAGTCAAGATTTACAAGCTCAGCTCTTTGGCCCCCTTGCGGATTAGGTTGAAAAATAACAGGAAAAGCGCAAGTATCAATCTGTTCCTGGGCAGCCGCCGCAAGCTCAGGGTCTTCCCTTTGCCACCCCTGTTGCGCCAGAGCTGCCCATGTCTCTCTCCTGCCCTGTGCCATAGCCTCCGCGAGGTCAGAAAGGGCTCCGGGGAACGGCTCCGTGGCGGGGGGGTCAGGAGGCGTGGGAGACAGGGGGTCAGCATTAGAGGGCAATGGCGGGGCCGTCGGCGGCGGCGGCGGTGGGGGCAAGTCAACAAAAGCCACTCCCGGGGGATTAGGATCAGAAGGGTGACCATAATAAATCTTATTTTTCCCCTGTGCTTCCTTAGCAGCTACAACCGCCTGCTTCTCAGCCTCACATTTAAGCAGTTCATTCTGTACAATCTTCCAAAACTTGCTCATTTTCTTGGCAGGTTTATCATCATCTAAAACTAATTCCCACAACTTGTCCCCATATTTACGCCATTCCGCTAATTCATGCACAGCATGAGGGTTAGCAAAGAACCCATAAGAGGTAGCATGCCCCAGGAGAGAAGGAAGATCCTTATCTAAATCAAGACCCTTCACACCCCGCCTTTTTAAAAGGGAAGCGAAGAGATCATACGCTGCTTGCCTGTCCATGCTTACCGGTACCGTCGCAACCCTCCAGGCGTCGGCAGCGCGTGTCAGCAGGGCACACCTATGTGCTCACCCCGGGCGAAAAAGTCACCGTCGCAGAGGACCCGAGCCCAACGCAGCTCTGAGGAGGGAGGGGGAGAAGCCTGTTCAGGCGCCAGATGTCGGGGTCGGGTTACCGGAGCCGCGGGAGAAATGCCTCATGCTGTCATGGTCAGCAGATCTCACTTTATTAAGGTTGCATTACATTTTTATACTTTTCATAATTAGCTCATACATATTGCAAAAGCCAAGCTCATCATTGGACATAACTAATTAACGCAAGCATTACTTAGCGACGACCTTAATTTTTGCGAAACAGCTAAAGTCAGTACATCATATCTTTAGTTTCCCCATACTTGACTAATTTCACATCCGGCTTACATCCTGTTCTTCACATAAGCCTTCCTTCAAGGATAGCATATCCTTGAGGCCTAAATTCTTACTAGTTTAATCATGTCATGTCCCTTTTCTGCGAGCCACTGCTCTGATAAGCTCTCAACATATAACTTTCCAGAGTTTCTCAGGAGCTTTCTTCACTTGTGAGTGATGGATCCAGGTGCTTTGTTCATTGATCTTGATTGTATTAAAGATTATGAGGAGCACTTGGAATGGTTTCTCCCACCATGGTTCCAAAGTTTTTTCTGCAAAAGACTTAATGTATACATAATCCCCAGGCTATACATCATGTACTGGTCCATCTAGTTCTCTGGTTTGAGCCCCAGTTTTATAATTTGCTGCTTAATTTGCTGCACAATTTTGAAATAAAATATGGCCCCCTATCTAAAAGCATTGTGGTTGGGACTCCAAAGCATGCTATTATTTCTTATAACACTGCTTTGGTTACCTCTTGCACTTTGGCAGTTCTGGTAGGGAAAGCTTCTGGCCACCCTGAAAAGGTATCTGTTAATACCAATAGGTATCGGTACCCTCTTTTCCTGGGTAGTACTGAAAAATCAATGTGCTATTGCTGCCCAGTACATATCTTTTCCCAATTTGCCCAAGCTTTGGTTTAAAAATATTTTTGGGATTAGTTTGGAGGCAGAGGCTACATTGACAAGTCACCTAAATTACTATATTTTACAAATTTCTAGCTATGATTCTGTCCTTCAAATAATTATACAAATCATCTATTCCCCAATGTGTTTTTTTTATGTTCCTCTTTCACTAATGACTATAGCATTTAAGAGGGGAACATAAGTCTTCCTTCCCTTTTATCTGTAATAGCCCACCCCTCTTGTCCTTTATACTGTGCTTTGGCTTACCTTCAATGAAAATTTGCTCATCTGGAATTAAGGCTACCTCAACAGTTTCAACAGTTACCTCACCTTTAGCGGTTTCTTTTGCCTTTCTGTCCGCCAGCTTGTTTTCTTCCTCCAATTCAGAGCTCAGTTTTTGGTGTGCCTTGATATGCATGATGGCTACATTTTCAGGTAGCTGGACTGCCTCCAACAGTTTTATTATCTCTTGTGCATGTTTAATACTTTTTTTCTTGTCAATTCAACAGTCCTCTTTCTTTCCAGATGGCTCCATGTGCATGAACTACCTCAAATGCGTACCTTAAGTCTGTGTAGATATTAACTTTCTTTCCTTTTGCCAGATCTTAAGCCCAAGTTAAGGCAGTTATTTCAGCCTTCTGTGCCGAGGTGTTGGTTAGTAAAGGTCCAGACTCTATTACCTCTCTGCTTGTGGTAACCACATACCCAGCATGCCTTCTTTCACTGATGACATAGCTGCTTCGATTGGTGGACCAGGTTTCAGTATTCTCAAGCAGGGTATCCTTCAGATCTGGGCAACTGGAGTAGGTGGCTTTGATGGCCTCCAGGCAGTCATGGATCACTGGTTCTCCCATACTCCTGCTGAGGAGGGAAGCTGGATCCACAGTGTTAGTTACCACAATCTCAACATCTTGGTACTTCAGAAACCTCTGTGGGGAGAACTAATGTCCCCCTTTCACTTTTAGGACTGCAGACACTGTGTGGAATACTAGCACAGTCATCTTCTGGCCTAGGGAGAACTTGCGTGCTTCTTGGATGTTCACTGCCACTGCTGCAATGCCTCTGAGGCACCCTGGCCGTTCCTTAGCTGCTGCATGCAGCTGCTTAGGCGACTGCCCTGAGATACGGGCCCAGGTTTTGTGCTAGTATTCCCAAGGCAATCCCCTGCTTCTCATGTGAAAACAAAAAGAATGGTTTACTCATGTCTGGAAGTCCCAGGGCTGGAGCTGACATGAGGGCCTTCTTTAGCTGGTCGAAGGCTCGCGTTGCTTCTTTTGGAGATCCCTGCTCCCTTCTGTGATCAAGGCATATAGAGGTTTAACAAGCAACCCATAGTTATAAATCCACAGTCTGCATCACCCTGTCATGCCTAGAAAAGTTCTCAGTTCTTTTACTGTCTGGAGTTTTGGGGTCTGGCATATTGCTTCCTTGTGATCCTGTCCTAAGGTTCTTGGTCCAGTACTAACCTCGTAGCCCAAATAAATAACTGTTTGCTTCACCATCTGGGCTTTCTTCTGGGATACTCGATAGCCCTGTAGGCCCAAAAAGTTTAGGAGGCTTACCATCCACTCCAGACATGCCTCTTGAGTTTTGGTAGCTATCTGGAGGTCGTCCACATACTGTAACAGTTGTCTTCCTGATGGAACTTCCCAGGATTCCAGACCTTTTGCTAGTTGTTCTCCAAACAAGGTGGGCAATTTTTTTAACTCCTGCAGAAGCACTGTCCATGTGAGCTGAGTTTTTTATTCAAATGCAAAAATTTTCTGGCTGGCTTCATGGAGAGGAAGGCAAAAGAAAGCATCCTTTAAATCTAAAACAATAAACCATGTTAGTTCAGGTGTTAAACAAGTTAACAAAGTATAAGGGTTGGCAACCACTGGGTATAAATCCTCAGTTATCCTATAAACAGCTATGATCCATCAGGCTTTTTAACAGGAAAAAAATTCAATCACTGGGCTAATCCCTTAACTTTTAAAAACTTATCTTGCACTGGGGGTGCATTCTTTGCTCTCCTGGTATGTTAGAAGCTCAAACCCCAGAAAATACCTCATCTATTATTTTCCTGTAAATCTCACCTTCACTTTTAACTTTAGCCTCATTAGTTATCTACATCAAGCTTAACAGTTCCACATATTGTTGATCCTCAACCTCCAAAGTAATCTCTCCATTTTTAAATATTATTTTTTTACCTCTAATAGTTCCAATAGATCCCTGCCCAAAAGTGCTGATGAAGCATTGGGCATATATAAAAACCTGTGAATTCCCCATTGTTTCCCAAGTTTATATTTCAATGGTCTACAAAAATAGGTTTTTCAGATTGGCCAGTTACCCCTTTTACCATAACATAATTATCTGTTATTGGTATTAAAGCTTTATTTAACACTGAATATGTTGCCCCTGTGTTTATCAAAAACATCATTTCTTTTTCTTTGTTCCCTAGTTTCATTATAACTAGAGGGTCTCCTAGGGTAAGATCCTCTGGTCCATCTTAGTTTTTCTTAACATGAGCAACCACTGCCTCCCCGTTGTGATGTTCTCTTCTTTGGTTTGTTTCTGAGTCCAGGATGCTGTAGGACCCTTTGGAGAGGGCTCTTCTTCCTCACTGTCACTGCTGGGCAGTGGGAGAGATTTAGAAGTAAGTGCAGTACTCAGAGTAGGGGATAAAATAGAAGGTGAAGCTGAACTTGAAATAGAAATCAGAGTTGATTTAGCTGTGCTTAGAGCTAGAGACAGAGTTGAAATAGAAAATGCTTTGGTTAAAGATGGAGTTGGAGTTAAAGGTGGAGCTGGAGTTGAAACAGAAATTGTTGCTCTAAATCAGCTTGATCAAGGAGCTGTTGTTTACACTGGGCACATTCTCTGTACCAGTTAGCAGAAGAACAATAGTAACATCCTGCACAAATTTTACACTGCAAAAGCACCCAGGCACAGTGACAACCTCTAGATGCACCAAAAGCTGCAAGAAAATTCCCAAAAATACAAACTATTCCGTTCACTTCTTTTTGACTTTCTAAATTCTCCACAGCCTGTTGCTCCTAATCCAGAGCCACTAGTCTCCCAACAGACATCTGAGATAAACCTTCTAAATACATTCTCTTATTTCCTCTGTCTATTCACCAGTTTGCTGAATTCAGAAACTCCTACGAGTCAAGCCTAAACCACTTAGGTAAAGGAATTCCTTTTATTCATCTGGCCAGATCGAGTTCTCAGACCGAAGTTACCCTTATTTTAATTTCAACAATCTACAAACACAGTCTCCATACCTAAAATCACAACTAAGCTCTTGTCAAGGGTTTCTATTCCTTCTTGCCAAACTGGTTCTATCCTTTGTCTGTCCTCAATCTACTTTAAAAACATTCACGACTCAGCTCTCAGAGGCTAATTGACTCTTTCACTCACGTATGCTGCACTTATAACTTTTAACACAAGAAGGATGATGCCTCAAAGATACAGTTACAGTGAATACCTTCCCGGTAACCACAAAACACACACCACTGCCACAGCAGGGAGGGGGCTTTAAGGGATTTCATACACCCCACTCGCTTCGTTTTTCCCCGGCCATTTCGGTCGCCCGAAAATGGAACCGCGGGTCCAAACTCCTCAATCGCTTCGTGCTGGTAGCACGTCTCAACAAACTCTCTCACAATCTTTCTCACAGTCAGGACACATTCACATAGCGTAACAACCACAAATCAGGATTTGCCCTTACAATTGCTAGCCCCGGATTCTAGCAAACTGAGCCCTCTATGGCACAGCAAATGGCAAAATCCCCTTCTGCCAGCAACAACAATCCGAGCCCTCCATGGCCCGGTACAACAGCTTAACAGCTTTCTCTGCTGGCAACCAAGTACAACAGACCAGATACCAATCAAGCTTGCAATCACACTACAGAGGCACAAGTTGTGCGTGGGACGTCTCCCACGACTTACCAACAGCCTTTCCTGACCATGCATATGCCTTACAGGTCAAATCACTTACGACACAAACTCTTACAAAACACAACATACATGGTGCACCAATAATTCTTCCACAGCCTAGACACGCAAACCCACAAAACACAAATCTGTGCACACTACACACACACCCGGCGCACGCGGAGCTGCAATCAGGATTTTCTGTGACCCATGATGGGACCCTTTGCACCTTAAAACTCAGGCTAGCCGCTCGAATTATAGATGACCAAGGTACCTTTAAACCACAAACTGACAACAAAACCGGTTATCCTACTGCCGCTGTCGCCCCCACCACGGGGCACAGATTATCAAGGCACAACAAAAACCGGTTGCCGCTCCCCACCATGGGACACAGGTTACCAAACCAAACCAAGCCAAACCAGGCTCTGCAGAGCTGTCACAACTTAGGCATGCGTTGTGCATGAGACATCTCTCAGTGTCTTACCAACCGCCTATACCAAAAAGGTACCTATTTTACAAGTATAAACATACCTTTTTGTCCGGAGTTTTAGTAGTCAGGACTTCTTGTCTGCTGCTGGATGAACAGGTCAGGCAGTGGAGCCCACTCTTCCAGGAATATCCCGGGGGCGCCCTGAGGGGGTCCTCCACCCGAGCTGGTCTCACAGCCGAGCAGAACCTTCTCCTGCCTGGCTCACCAAATTGAGTCATTGAAAACTGATATAGTCATGGACAAAGACCCTCTAAATAATTAAAGTTAGAAAGTGGTATGTTTATTCACCGGCGGGCGGCACGGGAGTCATCTCCGAAAGGCGTGACCGCTCCGAACAAGGCTCTTTGCTCTCTATTTATTTTCCAAGGTCTTACATACAATACATATGCATAACCCCAGCACCTCCCATCCCTGCTCTGTATTAAAATGAGGCTATTAGTCCTTCACGCGTGCGCAGTTCTTCTCTTGAATTGGGTCGGTGGTCTCGAATTGGGTCAGTGGTCTCAAAGGAAGAAGTCAGGAGAGTCTTCATCAGGTCTCTGTGACCCTCTGGCACTGTCCAAGGTCCCCTGCTTCGTGATTGATTGATACTAAGTCCAGGTGCTGGCCATTGTTCTTACTGGTTTCAATCTGTTCTTATGACTGTTCACTTACTCCACTTTTCCTATAAACAAGCTCATAATATAACAGCTAGCTCTAGCTTGGGCATCTAATAATCATTAACCTACCATTTACTGATCTAACTTACATCTTGATCAATATAAATTGTTTCTAACCCTTAGCTAAAATCTTAACTCTTTAAAGTCATGTCTCATTGTCTGACTCGATTCTCTCAGGGGTGCCATGTCTCCACAGGACCTGCTTTTCAAGGCCTAAGATAGTATTCCGAGCAGTAGCGTGAGGCACAGGGTAGGTCTCCAACCATCCAGTGGCGGCTTCCACCATGGTCAGCACATAGCGCTTGCCTTGGCGGGTTTCCGGAAGGGTGATGTAGTCAGTCTGCCAGGCTTCCCCATACCTGTATTTCAACCATCGTCCACCGTACCACAGAGGCTTTACCCGCTTGGCCTGTTTGATTGCAGTGCAGGTCTCACAATTGTGGATGACCTGTGAGATGTTGTCCATAGTAAGGTCCACCCCTCAGTCACAGGCCCATCAGTATGTTGCATCTCTCCCTTGATGACCAGATGCATCATGGGCCCAACGGGCTAGGGATACTTCTTTGTGCTGCCAGTCTAGATCTACCTGTGATACTTTCACTTTGGCAGCTTTGTCCACCTGCTTGTTGTTGTGATGCTCTTCATTAGCCCGACTCTTGGACACATGTACATCCAGGTGTCAGACCTTCACGGTCAGCTTCTCTACTCAGGCGGCGATGTCCTGCCAAATCTCAGCAGCCCAGATGGGTTTCCCTCTGCGCTGCCAGTTGGCCTTTTTCCAGCCATTCAGCCATCCCCACAGAGTATTAGCTACCATCCACAAGTCGGTGTAGAGATAGAGTCTTGGCCACTTCTCTCGTTCGGCAATATCCAAAGCCAGCTGGATGGCTTTAAGCTCTGCAACCTGACTTGATCCACCTTGTCCCTCGGTGGTTTGTGCAACTTTTCGTGTGGGGCTCCACACTGCAGCTTTCCATTTCTGGTTAGCGCCTACAATTCGGCAGGAACCATCAGTGAAGAGGGCATATTGTCTTTCAGTCTCCGGTAGCTCGTTATACGGTGGGGCTTCCTCGGCACGTGTCACCTGTTCTTCTTCAGAAGATAATCTAAAAGTCTCACCTTCAGGCCAGTTAGTTATAATTTCCAGAATCCCAGGGCAATTTGGGTTTCCAATATGGACGCACTGTGTGATGAGGGCAATCCATTTGCTCCATGTGGTGTCAGTGGCGTGATGTGTGGAAGGAACCTTTCCCTTGAACATCCACCCCAGCACCGGTAGTCGGGGTGCCAAAAGCAGCTGCGTTTTGGTGCCAATTACTTCCACGGCAGCTTGAAGTCCTTCATAGGCAGCTAAGATTTCCTTCTCTGTGGGAGTGTAGTTGGCTTCGGATCCTCTGTAGCTTCGGCTCCAGAATCCCAGTGGTCGGCCCCGAGTCTCCCCAGGCACCTTATGCCAAAGATTCCAGGACAGGCCATTGTTCCCAGCTGCAGAATAGAGCACATTCTTCACATCTGGTCCTGTCCTGACTGGGCCAAGAGCTACCGCATGAGTGATCTCCTGCTTGATCTGGGCAAAGGCTTATTGCTGTTCAGGGCCCCAGTGGAAATCATTCTTCTTGCGGGTGACCAGGTAGAGAGAGCTCACAGTCTGGCTGTACTCAGGAATGTGCATCCTCCAGAAACCTATGGCACCTAGGAAAGCTTGTGTCTCCTTCTTGTTGGTAGGTGGAGACATTGTGGTGATCTTGTTGATTACTTCTGTGGGGATCTGGTGACATCCATCTTGCCACTTGACTCCCAGAAACTGGATTTCTTGAGCCAGTCCCTTAACCTTACTTCCCTTAATGGCAAAACCAGCTTTCAGCAGAATCTGGATGATCTTCTCTCCTTTCTCAAAGACTTCCCCTGCTGTGTTCCCCCGTACAATGATGCCATCAGTGTACTGTAGATGTTCAGGAGCCTCATCCTTTTCCAGTGCAGTCTGGATCAGTCCATGACAGATGGTGGGGCTGTGTTTCCACCCCTGGGGCAGTCGGTTCCAGGTGTACTGTACGCCCTTCCAGGTGAAGGCAAACTGAGGCTTGCACTCTGCTGCCAAAGGAATGGAGAAGAAGGCATTAGCAATATCAATGGTCGCATACCACTTTGCTGCCTTGGACTCCAGCTCGTCCTGAAGCTCCAACATGTCTGGCACAGCAGCGCTTAGTGGTGGGGTGACTTCATTCAGAGCACAGTAATCCACCGTCAGTCTCCATTCTCCACTGGACTTACGCACTGGCCATATAGGGCTGTTGAAAGGTGAATGAGCCTTGCTGACCCCCCCTTGGCTCTCCAGTTTACAAATCATCTCATGGATAGGAATCAGAGTCTCTGTCTGTGCGGTATTGCCGACGGTGTACTGTTGTTGTGGCGATTGGTACCTGTTGTTCTTCAACTCTCAGTAGTCCCACAGCACAGGAGTCATCTGAGAGACCAGGCAAGGTATTCAGTTGTCTGATGTCTTCTGTCTCTACAGCAGCTATCCCAAAAGCCCAACGATATCCTTTTGGGTCTTTGAAATATCCATTTCTGAGATAGTCTATGCCGAGGATGCATGGGGTCTCTGGGTCAGTCACAATGGGGTGTTTTTGCCACCCATTCCCGGTTAAAGTCACTTCGGCCTCCAATACAGTCAGCTGCTGGGACCCTCCTGTCACTCCAGAAATAGAAATGGATTCTGTTCCTACATACCTTGATGGCATCAGGGTACATTGGGCACCAGTGTCAACTAAAGCTGTATATTTTTGTGGGTCAGATATGCCAGGCCATCAAATCCACGCAGTCCAATAGATCCGATTGTCCCTTTCCTCTACCTGGCTAGAGGCAGGGCCCCCCTATTCCTGGTCATGGTACACGTTGCTCTCTTCCTGTAAATATGTTCCTGAGGTCCCTTCAAGAGGATTAGTCATATCATTCTTCCTATACCATCTGGAGTTCTGTGCCTTAGAGACTGGAGCAGTGTTGACTCTAGATGAGCTCTTTGTGGTAGGTGTCTCTCTCTTCAGTTCACGTACCCGGGCTGCTAAGGAGGAGGTGGGTTTTACATCCCAATTCCTCATGTCTTCTCCATGCTCCCGAAGAAAAGACCAGAGGTTACCCTGTGGAGTGTATCCTCTCTCCCTGGCTGGCGGATACCTGCTCCTAATGGCAGAGACTCTTGTTGGTTCTGGCGAGATGTGGTAAATTTCTTCCTTAAGTTCCTTTTTCAGTTTCTGATGGCCCTCTTCAATCAAACTCCAGACTTGCTCAGCCAGCCTTGTTTCCATGGATGAGACATGGGTATGAAATGGGGCAGTGACAGTGTCCTCGTAAATTCTTAGTTTATTGACCAAGACGCCCTCCTTGTCCTCACCTTCCCTCCACTGCAGTGTTGCCAGGTAACAGGAGTACATCTCTGGTCCAAGCCGTGCAAATCTCAAACACATCTGCGATGTGCACTGGACATCATCTGGGCTTTTAGGAAATCTCTTGTCTTCTGAGAAAATGATCTCCAGCACAGCCAGTTCCCTCAGGCCTCGTATACCTTGTTCCATTGTGCTCCATTTTCCTTGGTGCACCTGGAGGTCTTCTTTACAAAGGTATCTGTCCCTCACACTTGTTAGCAGTCGCCGCCAGAGGCTGAGAGTTTGTTGGGTTCTCCTGATCCCCTGGTCAATGACCACATCCCGAGACAGCGATCCCAGTTGCCTGGCCTCACTTCCATCCAGAATGATGTCATTGGCTGTGGCGTCCCAGATGCAGAGCAACCAGGTCAGGATGGACTCGTTTGTCTGGCGGGTGAATTCCCTCCGCAGGTCACACAGTTCACCCAGGGATAAAGAGCGGGTGATGATCTCTGGCTCTGTCTCTTCTGCTGGGTGCAAAGGTCCTGGCACATCGTCATCAGTCACTATGCAGACTGATTTGCTCTTTGATTTCTTCTTCTGAACAGGGGCAACTGTTACTGGTTTAGGTTGTTCTGCTTCAGTGACAGTTTGTGTGGAGATGCTGATGGCACCTTTGGTTTCTTTCTCCTCTGTGACAGCTTGTGTAGACACTGACACTGTTGCTTTGTTTTTAGTTCCTTTCTCCTCTGTGTAGATGCGGTTCCTGCTTCCTCTGTGACTGTTTGTGTAGACACAGATGTCGTTGTTTTGCATTTGTTTCTTTTTCCCTCTTCCTCAAGGAGACACTGCACCACCCCATGTAGTGTTTGATTTCTAAGCATGATGCAGGCCGTGCAGAGAAGACAAAGCAGAACTAACAACAATATTACGCTGTCCTTGGCACCTAGAGAGAACTCAATACTTTCAAAAACTGCTGTGCCAGACCTAAAAGACTGGAAAAAATCATTCTTTACCCCTCCCCACAGGGGCTGGGTGCAATTGTTGAGAGCCCAGATGTAGCATTCTGGACCAGGACAAGCAAACAAAATAGAGTATATATTCTGAATGATGCTCATTGCCTCAGAGGTTATCA
Organism: Hirundo rustica; assembly: GCF_015227805.2. Classification (NCBI taxonomy): domain Eukaryota; kingdom Metazoa; phylum Chordata; class Aves; order Passeriformes; family Hirundinidae; genus Hirundo; species Hirundo rustica. Next base: position 3,827,968 of record NC_053487.1, read on the forward strand.
TACAATAAACATAATAGACCAATAAAGCAATTTTGGTACCATACCCTGGTCTACACATGAGCATTAAGACCGGCAAATACTGCCCCATGTGCGGGAAAATGCAGAGATAGGTATAAGATATATGAAAGCATGTTGAGCATCATAGCAAACAGCTGGTTTTTTTTCTCACTACAAAATTGTAATTCAGACTTTTCTCAGTACCTCCTGCCCCACGTTAGGCACCAAAATATATGTGCTGGCTTGAAGGCAAAACCAGGGAGAGACTCCAAGTCAGAAAAAACAATTTAATAGGAGAGAAAAAAAAAGGTAAAATAAAATAAAATAAAACACATGCAATAGTACAAAAGATCACTGACAAAGTCAGAATACAACCTGAAACCGTGGTGGTAGCAGTCCAGATGAAGTGGTCTTGTTGAAGCAGTGATCCCGCAGAAAGGTCTGGTAACTCTTGTCCTCTGGGAATCCAGTGGGTAAGGCTGCCTGTGCTGTCCCAGATGCCTGATTATATCCAGGTGGGAATGCTTGGCTCCTCCCCCTGGGTGGAGCATCTCACAATGGGCTGATATAATTTTATCAGTCTTGTAATGAGTCCTTGATTGCCCATTAAACAGAGATAGCTCCCAGAGGGAGTTATCTATGAGTCATGCAGCAGGGCATTGATGGGCCATTAACAGAAGATAGTCTGGAGGGAGGAGGCAAGGGAAACACTGCCCAACCTAGTTTCAACATCTCATGTAGATGGTGATAGAATACATACTTTGGGCACACCTTACATTGTAGCCTAGGACAGGGGGCCTGGCCGGCCACCACTCATCTGTGGAGAGCAGGGAGCAAGAGAGCTTGCTGTGTTTTTTTCATTCTGAAATATGTTATCATGGAGGCATTTACAGCTTTTCTAATTGGCTTAGCAGTGTGCCAATTCTTAAATCTAGCCAGCTGTTGGGCGATTGAAGAGACGGGGTCCCCATGGTTTGCATCATGAAGCCGATTTTATTGAACACACTGCTGGTTTATATACCTTACAAGCATAACAACATCTATGTTTCTTTGTAACATTGCTTAGCTATGGGCTAGTACAGACTTGTACAGGCCTGTACTGTCTTGCATACATACAAACACCCTGATCTTTTCCTCCTTCAGGGTCTTGCCTCGACTTGCCAGGGCTTGTAGCCCTTTAGCACATCTACTTCTGTAATGAGTTCAGCAGTACTTTGAGTCCTGCTTCCAAGCTGTATTCCCACATTTGCCCCTTCTCTTACAACCATTAAGATCTTTTTCATGGACTTATCAATCAGTCTCCAAACACATTGTAAAACACATGGCAAACAAATAATCATAAGTAACAATATGGTTAAAACATAAATTCTTGTTTTAACTAAATGCTTAAGTCAGCCAGTAAGCCCTATTTCCCAAGTATGTGTCTAAGCCAATCACTATCATTTATAACCCTTAGTTTGGTAACACTTTCTCAGAGGGCCTGTATGCTAGCATGAAGAGACTGAGAGTGGTCAGACAGATTCATGCAACACAAGCTCTTAAAATTTTTACAGCCATGTCTTGGCAGTCCTACTTCTGTTCTTGTCATGGTCACGAAGGCTGATTGACAATTAGGTAATTTATTTTTCCTCTGGGCCTCATTTTCTTGGAGGCAATTGGTGTTTGTCTAAATGAGTAGGTAACTACTTTGGACCTGTTGGTGATAGAACACATGCATACCTTCTCCCTAGGTTAATAAATTAGCTAGGCCCTATCATTGTACATTTAAGTAAAGATCTTAGAACTTTTAAAAATTGCCTCTGCACATGAAAATCTTTAAAGCAGTATCACTCTGCTAGGGTTCAAATTTAATTTAATTCAATTTGCTATCAAAAATTTTAGTGTAAATATTAATGTAAATGTTCTTAAAGGGTTATACTCCCTATTTTTTTTGTTTTTAACAGTATGTATGTCTCTTGTTATGAACGTGAAGGCAACATAAAAAGTAAAACAATATGTGACAAAACAAACTTACACTAATTCGAAATAAATCAAATAATATATGCAATTAGTAGTACATGAAAAATAAAATGGTGATTTGAAACAATGCATTATCAATTCTCTAAATATTATACCATTACCTAAAGTTTGCAATAGTTAGTAAGTTTCATTTTAGAGTGAGGGCTTGGAGAACTATTCTTGGGTAGAGGTTTCGAAGTTCACTTCAAAAGGAGTGAGCCATAGCTATTATGGGTCTAAATTTGGCAAGTCAAAACAATTTGAGTACAGTTTTGGTACAGAAAACACCTCAGTTTATTGGCAGACTTCTTCACTAGGTAAGGCTAGGACTTGGCCATGGCCCAGACCTTAACTGGAAGAGTTTCCCTAATATATTCTAAAAGCCTTTTAGTAATAGTAGTTGGGAAAGTTTCTTAAAATAATACATGTCTTGTAAATAGCTATACAACAGTATGTGAAGGTTTGTAAAGCAGTCAGCTTTGTCATTTATCTTTAGCTAAGTAGTAATAAAGCAAAAAAGGGCATTAAACAGCTGACAACTAATAACAATCATAATATGGAATTGTTACTTATTTCTCAGTGCTACTTATGAAAAATAAAACAGTAAAAATTATTCTTATGTCTATAACAAAATAGTTATCTCATAATTTATATAGGCAAATTTTAACAAAAAATCATTTAGGCTTTATGTTATTCATTTGTATAGCAAAAGAATTATATCTTATAATTTAAACAAATATATTTCAACAAAACTTAAAATCAACTTTACTAAAACTTAGTGTCACTAAACCATAACAGAAAATATGCTTAAAAAACCTTAAAGTTAACATTACTAAGACTAAGCAAAAATTTATCCTAACAGAAATTAACTTTTTTAGAATCTATCATTACAAAAAAATTACTAAAAATTTGTTATACAACAGTTAAACATCAAGGTAAAAAATGTAGGTAAAAAATTGTAAACAAAATAACACTAACATAAACATGTCGGAGGGATTTCACTGCTGCAGCTTTTTTTTTTTTTTTAAATATCTGTACAATAAAATTGATTTGACCTAATAAAAGTAATGGGATATAAATATTGAAGGCTAAAACAATAAGAATTTAGTTATATAATAGTGCTATAAGTTTTACACGAGTAAAAGTTGGTTAGGTTAGTGGGTTTGGAAAACTGACACTTGCATATAAACAGTTACGAAGTTGGGGGTTCAAATTATTTTAAAAATAAACCATTATTTATTGCATTTGTCATCTATCAATATACTTAAACTGTTTTAATATCAAGTCTAATTTTAATTTAAATGTGGTAAGGAAAAAATAATTATACTTCAAATACTAAATAGTTAGACTAAAAAATTCACAATAAAATTACTTTGTTAAAACTATGGAGTAAAAAGCAAAAAAATGGTAAAGCTCAGTGGAGTTTCATGTACTAATTAAAGTCTCATATAACTACAACAAATAAGATTTAAAGTTTGTCTTGAATGTGAGCAAAAGAATGTTATATTTGTGACTTAGTCAATTACTCCTAGTGAATCATGCAGTCTTGCTATGTTACCAATATGTAGGAAAACACCACATCCAACAAACATCTTTGAATTTTTCCAGTGACAATCCTGTCAAAAATCATAAATCACAGGTCACATTTTAACAAAGTCTCAGCCAGTCCGTAGCGTCTGTTGGTATTTTGATGTGCTATCACTTCAGCGTGCTGTGCAGGCTATGGCCATGCTGGCGGGCACCAGGCAGGGAGGGTCGCTCCCCCTGCAGCAGCAGCAGCGACAGCCACAGCTCCTGGCAGGCACCATGCGGGAGGCAAAGATCTGGTTCTTTTTCAGGGTCAACAGGTCCAGGGTCAAAGGGGCACTCTCTGTCACAGTCGCTGTCGTTCAGGCAGTAGCCAGCAGCGAATGTCCCTACGGATCACGAGGAGCCCCTCTCCCTTGCACTCGTCAGAGAGGGGGCCGTGGGCCGTGTAGAGAGGGACACAGTCCTTCCAGTTCGTAAAGAACTCTGAGGCTCTGCCGCAAAGGGAAGGCAGGAGGCCTCCCCTTTTGTATGGGGGCTTTCTTGGGCTTTCAGGACCTCAAAAATCACCCACCAGGAGGGGACCATTTCTGCAACTGTTTTGCTCGTCTCCATTGCACAGTCCCACAGTTTTACTCCCACCTTGTCCTACAAATCTGTTGTAAAGACTGTGGACTTAGTAACTCCTAGTAGCTTAACTGCTGTCCATCTCAATAGAGCTTTCAAGTCATCTGAAGGCAAGGATTTGGCATGCTGTTCTAACAGCTTTGTCGTAAGTTCAAAAACATCTCTTTCCTGAGCAAACATCCCCTGCCCCATCACCCCCTGCAGCTCACCTCCTTTCCAGAGAGATTTCATTGTCACTGGCCAACTTCCCGCTTCCTTTCAGGGGCACTTTAGTCCTGCAGGGCTCGCCGACAGCCGCTCAGCTAGGTGGACCGCTAACCTCACAGAGGGCACCAATTGTTGAGCGATTGAAGAGACGGAGTCCCCATGGTTTGCATCATGAAGCCGATTTTATTGAACACACTGCTGGTTTATATACCTTACAAGCATAACAACATCTATGTTTCTTCATAACATTGCTTAGCTATGGGCTAGTACAGACTTGTACAGGCCTGTACTGTCTTGCATACATACAAACACCCTGATCTTTTCCTCCTTCAGGGTCTTGCCTCGACTTGCCAGGGCTTGTAGCCCTTTAGCACATCTACTTCTGTAATGAGTTCAGCAGTACTTTGAGTCCTGCTTCCAAGCTGTATTCCCACAGCCAGTGATGGGTTTTGTCAGGTACAGAGGAAGCTGCTAGCAACTCCTCACAGAGAATCACTTCTGTGGCTAACTTTTTCCCTCTTCACTAAAAATTAATTATTGTAAAATCAGCACAATTATCTATTTGAAGACTTTTATTTCTGATCTTTGAAGTTCTCATTTTGAAGCAGACTGTCAGTATTATTTAAACAAGAGCCATTGTGCTATCAGGCAAAGGAGGACATGAAATGTTATTTATTTTTGCACTTTAAAGCTTCAGTTTGGCAAATTGCTATGGCAAGTAATTGTTTTGAATACACCTACTGATTTAATTGATGCATAGATCTATGCATCTCATACATCTGTACTTTGCAAACTTAAGAGTTAATGGCAAAGTACAAATATGATGTTACATTTCTCTGTGTAATATTCACTAGGGTGCTTTAAGCATAAGCCATCATTTGTATGTGAATAACAAAAGAAATTTTAATTTCCTCTTGGCATAAAGAACTTCACAATGTAAGAAAGAGCTCTATACAAACCTAATTGCTAATGCTACATAAAGGTTACTTAGATATGTGTATTTGCATACAGTATCTATGTATTATGTTTTTGTGGCAGCAATGCTTGCCTAACTTTGGAATTATGGCCTCATATAGTTAGAAAATAAAATTGCTAGTGTTTAGATTGTGCTATTGTTCAAAAATATTTTTAAAGTATACTGCAAGTGAAGTAACCTGTTTCACTTTTAATCAATTCAAGAAATAATTACTCTTCACTCTGTTTTAGCTTTCTATATTTGAAAATACTTCAGTGATGAAATTACAATAATTGAAATTAACTATTCTGAAGCTAGAATTTGATGTAAACATATTTCTTTTATGCAGTTTGGGGTTTAAATGCTGAAATTGTAAATGCATTTTTATTAAAAACAAATGAACTCCTAAGGAAATTTTAGATTTTAAGTTAAACTTGCATTGCAGTTCACACAATGCAGTAATCTGTGATGTAAATGTAAAGATACTTCACTTTAAAACAACCTAATTTGATTCTCTTAAAATGTAGCATTTCTATAGCTCCATAATTTCAAAAGGTATGTTTTTTGTCTCTCTGGTCTTATAGTGTGTGTAATCTGATCTCAGGAAAAAGAGAATCCAGACAAAAGAGTGGGGTGTTCAGAACATGTCTTTGACAAACAGATATACTGAAATTCAGCTCAAGTGACTATTGCTTCAGCACAAAGGATGGTATTTTTTTTTTTTTGGGCATCACTTGAACCTTGAATGGATTTCATTCTAGCACAGATAGGGTGAGCAGATATTTTGCATAGACAGTGTCCTGTGTTATGAGGTCAGATTCTACATCCTATAGAAAAGCATATGTGCCCCATTCTTCTGATTGGTGGAGTGATAGAGTGGCTACTGGGTGCTTTCTTGCTGGCTGGGGTCAACATATCACAGGCCTTTTTGGTGCCCAATGTAGGGCCCAAGAGGTTCAAGATGACAGATTTGATTCAAAGTGTGCTAGACTGAATTTATAGTTTCAATATCTGTTTAGCTGTTATGTGACAAGTTGTTACTTGCTGTTGCTAGTTGTGATGTTGACTTGTTTTTTCTCAACACTCATTTGTTCCCTTGCTTTGTGGCATGCTCCCTTTCATGAAACTTAGAAGTTTGCATTTGCTTTTGCTTCACCTGGGACAGTGTCCTGGTTTCAGCTGGAACAGAGTTCGTTTTCTTCTTAGTACCTGGTACAGTGCTGTGTTTGTTTGGATTTAGTGTGAGAATAATGTTGTTGATACACTGATGTTTTGGCTGTTGCTATGTAGTTGTGGTAGGTTGACCTTGGCTGGACACCAGGTGCCCACCAAGACACTCTATCACTCCCCAGTTGGACAGGGGAGAGAAAATAAGATGGAGAACAACTTGTAAGTTGAGATAGGGCAATTTACTAAAGCAAAAGTGAATGTTTGTGCATGCACAAGCTAAGAGAAACAAAAATAGATCCTAGGTAATCAAAAAACTGTGTATAGTATTCCATACTTGTGTTACATCAATCTGACCAAGATTGTTACTGTCCCTTTAAGAACTGGGTGCCAGAAGCAGAATCAGGGTGTCATGGGGGGAGGGGGGTGTGGGAGTTCTGGGGTCCCTTTAAGAGTCAAAGAACACTCATAGAGAGCCCTCTTTCTCTTTCGTTCTCACCAGGAAGCTGAGCCAGCACAGGGCAGAAGCTCCCCTTTGTTTTCTTTTGTTTCTCCCAGACTTTTGGAGCAGTTGGCAATATATTCTTGGCTGCTGTTGATGTGGTAACTACTGGTTTATTTCTGAAGCCAGGGAGGACTTTTTCTTTGGACCTTTTTTCCCTACTGCTGCCACTCAGAACAGCCATGCTGTCACTGAAACTGCAGGAGAATCAGAAGCTCTCCAACATCTTTTCAGTGTTAGTGAATCAAGGCATTACTTTATTCTGGCCAAAATGTGCAATAGAAGTAATTTCATCCACACATGCCCGGGTGGTGAAGTGAAAATCATTCCATCAAACAATTCTTTACCAGACTTTTCACATATTTATACAGACAAAACCCAAAGAAATTCTCATTCATTGTGTGAAAAACGAGGTTCACTTTCTAATTGTGAAAAATTGACTTATTAAAGAAATATGGATATTGATCTAGTATCGATACCCAACTGTGATGGACAAAAACTCTCTAACAGTTTAAAGTTAGAAAGTGTATGTTTATTACGGCCAGTATGTGGGATATTTCCCTAATTCGCACTGCGAAAATCACAGGTAATTACAAAGCCTTTTATTTACAAAAGTGTTGAATATCCAAAATACAAATGCATATTCATACCCCTGTCACCTCCCATTCCTCGCTTCATATGCTAATTGGCAACAGGGCTATTAAGCATGTGTACTTTGTTTCTTAAAATGAGTCGGGGGTCTCTTCTGGGGAGGGGTCACCCAAAATGAGGAAGTAAGATGAGTCTTCCTCGTCCTGACCTTTCTACCTTTTCAATGCATTCATGACGAAGAATCCTTGGTAAAACTTATAGTTTCCTGCATTGAATGGGTCCTTTAAGCAGGAAGTCCGCAGTTATCTTATATCTTATTTACCACATCTTGTTTTTCGTTACAGGCACAGCTACATAAACATAAAGTTGACAAGCAATGAGTTACTAAATCCGGGGTAGCTTATCTAAGATCCGGCTTCTGTTAACTGTGAACAAAGATTACTTATCTACTTCAGCTAATTCAGCAACTTATCTTAACTTTCCTAAAAATCCTTAGTTCCTCAAAATTAACGTCTCAAAATGAGGTTCACTTTCTTGGTAAAATTTAAAAAGTTTAATAAAAAAAGAACAATTAGGAGACAGAAAAGCAAAATAGATAATGGCCAGGTGATTGGCAGCCAGGTGATTGGCATTCAGCCAAGAGCATGCCTTACCATCTCAGAAACACTTCTTTAAATGCACCAGCATGTTGCATATTCATAGACCTTCATGCATTATTCAAACATTCTTTTGCTTTGCTTCAGCCCCCCCCAACCTGCCCCCATCCCGTATCTCCTTGTGGGTCCATTCTGTCATCCCACTCCCTGATAACAGAGGCAATAAATTTTTCCTTTGGTGTCTGTCGCAGTTATCTTCATCCAGACAGGATAATGTGAAGAAATTGCTGATTATCTTTACTAAAAAAAAGCACCCTACATCACACAGTTTCCATTTTAACATTATGCTATAGCCCAAGAAATATATACAGTAATAGCAGAAATAAAAGAAACTATATTAATACAGCAAAGTTTTCCAACATTGTACATATAGCATTCATTTTAATATTTGCAAGAAGCCAACTTTATAATATGCATTTATAACAATCGGTCTTAAATTACACAATTCTTAGTATTCAATCTCCTATTGGTTATTGATCCCTTCACCTTCGATGTTAATTTAGTCCTCATTCTTTGGCTCCCTTATCAATCTTTTCCCAGACCAAGTCTCTCTTGACTGCACCAGGGGTTGATGTTTGTAATGTTCATTAATGGTCCCTTATCTACTGTGTATCTTCTGGCTATTCCCAATATGTGGACCTTAAATTCATTAGGCCTTGCTCAGGGAAACAGGGTCTTTTGAAGAGAAACTTCAATTCCCCTCCCCCTGGACAAAGGTGAATAAACCCCTGACTAAAGTTACATAAAAAAATTCTCAACGCTGTATCATTTCCAACAATGCCAGGAAAAGGGGGACCCCTCTTCTCTCTCCACAAGTTCCAGCTGCTGATCCAGTTCAAGCTGCCATTGTCAACGGAGCTGCTGCCGCTAGGAAAAACCTTGTCGGGTGGTGTGGAAGAAATGGCTTGAGAGACATTTGACTGGTTTTGTACTCTGGGTTTCTTTTGTTTTGTCTTTGTTCCCTGTTGGTTGTTGTTTGAGGGAAGTTTTGTAATCGTGGAGGTTCAGCTGCTGTGTTGTCTTTTTTTCCTTTGTTGTCTCTCTCCACCACGTGGTCAGGAGAAGGGAGTTTCTCCCCCATCTTGACTTTGCTCCCTGGCAACAGCCTTCCGGAAAGATGATGAGTCACCAGCAGTAGATGTCATGGTTTGTCAACTCCAGGAATATAAAGACAGTACCCCTTCTTCAGTCATCTCAGCCATGGAGAAAATGCCCAATAAACTGACCTGGGAGTTTCACCAACTCAGAGAGGATATGTCCTACTCCCCACCTGTATGGGCCCGCATTTCAGCAACTGACAGCAGGCATCCTTTCACTCAAGAGAGGAGATATACAAGATACACATCATGGGGTACCCTGTGGTCTTTTACCTGTGGGATCATGGATAGGGCATGATGAAGTGGGATGGAAAACCCTAGGGGAACAGATACAGGAATTGCAGGGTAAATCAATCACCAATGGGGATTCTTCCAGGAAAGTTGCTGATGATCCAGTTTCCAGTGGGCCTTTTTCTAGGCAGAATGGAAGGGCTGATTTTACTCCCAATCCTGTGGAAATAAGTTCTAATCCATTTAATTAATTTCTACAAGAAGTAAGTGGAGAAGTGGAGAATCCTGTGATCAATATTAGAGGGGCCCTGACTCCTCCAGCCAGGTGGAGGAGAGGGACAACCGGGTTTACTGGACTGTATGGATCCAATGGCTTGCCATGTCAGACCCACAGGAGTATAGCACTCTAGTAAATATTAATGCACAATGTACTTTGATGCCATCAAATGATGCATATCTCCTCAAAGACAGTACACCTGTTGAAAGAAGACACTAATAGTAGGGACCATGGTAGTGTGAACAAGATGCTATAATTTCCTGAAGTTTAGGAGATGGTTGAAATTCAGTCACAACTCTCTTTGGAATTCACTTCACATAGAAGCTTAGAAATATTTTGTTAAATACTGATAACAACATTAAAGTCTTTTAGTTTTATTTTCATTTTAATTAACCAGGATACATATGTGTTATGGGTTAGTACAGTTTAGTTTTTTAGTTATAAAAGAATGTAAAATAATTCTCCAGGTCAAGACCTGGGAATTGCTTTAGAAGAGACAGAGACTTATCAGAGACTTAGAATACTGACATCTATTCTGACCACTGAAATTGTTGGCTGCGACGTTGGGAAGTACCATATAAAACCCCTTGATTTCCTGTAGGTGGGTCCTTTTTCTTCTTCCTTTGGCCAGAGAGAGACAGGTAACATCGAGTTGGGCCTTTTTGGGGGGGAGAGCTGGCCTGAGGCCTGGCCGGATTCTATCGGCTCCCGGGTGAAGGGGGATGGGAAGGAGAAGTTTCTGTTTTGCAACAGCTACTTTCTTCAGACTTCTTTAGAACAGGGAGAGATCTCTGCTAGGCCCTGATAAGAGCTATGGGCACCATTCAGGCTGAAGCCACCCCAATTTACACCGAGGGGTGGGCTGAGAAGGCATTGATGATCCTGCCTGGTTTTTTTGTGATTCTAGACTGCCCGAGTGCTCCGATCTCTGATGTTTCTGTGAGTTCTTCCTCCCTCATCAGCTCAGCCTTGAACATCTAACACCACAAGCCACAGAGGGAGAAACAAAGACTCCAAGCAGATTTAACTCTTTCTTAACAGCATGAAGCTTCCAGAGCTCAGCCCTTCTCTGAGAGAGTAAAAAAGGACAGAGTGAACATAAAGAAGAAACAGCATGAAGTCAGTAGAGCAAGAGTGAAAAGACTATTGGGACAGAGAGTTGAAGGGTTGGTTGTTCTATTCTTACTTGAGCCATGGAAATGAACTCTATATTTAGGTCATTCCTTTAAATAATGGGAAAGATATGCATTTGAAGATATGATTGTTTTAATTTGTGTGTAGATTTAAGCAAAGGTGTTTGTAATGAACTAAATAATATCCTATAAGATGCTTGAACAGAGATAAAGATGAGAAGCCCCCTGTGCCAGTGAAGAAGTGAGAAGATATCTCTGTACTTTGAAGTGAAAAATCCTTTGCTTTAGAGTTATTCATCTTTAAAAGGTGACACCCCAGTATGCAAAAGTCTAAGACCTATGACCCATAAGCAGCTTGGGAAACTGCTCTTGGGAAGGTCACAAAAGCAAGTTTCTCCAGGCGGTTGTTTTTGTGACAGTTTAAAACCCACAAGAGAACTGTTCTAAGTTGTCAGTGGGATCCATGACTCAAAAAGATACTCCTCCCCTAAAGAATTGATTAAAGACTATTATCAGATAGTGAAACTGACTGAAAATTACAAGTTTTGTCTCTTTATGTTGTTTTGTAAGAAAGTAAACAGTTTGTAAGGGGAGGGAAGAGTGTTTTTGAAGTTTCATTCAATTTTCATTTTTTTCCAACTTTCTTCTTTTCTATTCTTTTAGTGTATGTTAATAAACTATTTGTTAATTTTAAAGTTGAGCCTGCTTTGTTTTTCTCCTAGTCTCTCTCCCACAAAAAGAGTAAGTGCCAAGACCAAAATTTAGTAAACGTGAAACCACTACATTAATTAGTGTTTCTGCCTGGTTTGAAATTAAAACTATGACAATATGCCATTCACTGTGAAACCAAATGCTACTCCTTTTTACAAACTATAATAAATCAGTAAGCCAAATTCAGTAAATCAAAATTTAGAATTTTATTTCAAGACTTAAATTTAGTCTCCCACAGCCACAATTAAAAGGAACAGTGTCGAACCCCGGGGTTTCGGCACTGGGTGAACGCAGTAACAGACTCTGTCAGTCTGTCACCCCCTCTGTTCACAAATTGGGTCCAATACTGCTGGTTTTTATACAATCTTTCACTGAGAGTGGACCGAGACCGTAGGACTCCCCCTCCGTGGTAGCTTCATTAGATATTCATGTTCAGGTCCAAGGTCTGTTGAATGGATTCTCAAAGTGGAACAATGCCATGATTGCCGTGTCCGGAGGAGGTTTGGAAATGTTAAATCAGGCCGGAACAGATAAGATATCGATCTGATATAATTATTCGATCGTTAGTGCGCCCATCTCCCATTTTCCGTTCTTTGTTCCTTTCTGTAGGGTTGTCCTGAAGCGGTTCCCGGCAGGAATTCCTTCTATCTCCCAACCCTTGTGTGTCCCCCGTGCAGTTTTCGTCTTAGTTAACCCTAAACATACTTTTAGGTTTACTGATCTTAACTTAGACTGAATGCAGATCAATTTTATATTGCATATTATTACATTTTATCGTGGATTAATTACATATTGCATTTCTTAACACGAATTAACTTTAGGTCATATATCACACTAACCAGCAGGGGGCACTAGAATGTAGCGCTTAGCAATTTTGCCTCTTACCATAAGATAACGACATGAAGCTGTATCAGGGGAGGAAACCCATCCCTATCCTGGGCTGTATCAAAAGTAGTGTGGCCAGTAGGTCGAGGGAGGTGATTCTCTCCCTCTACTCTGCTCTTGTGACACCCCATCTGGAATATCGCATACAGTTCTGGTGCTCCCAACATAAGAAGGACATGGAACTGTTGGAGCAAGTCCAGACGAGGGCTATGAAATTGATAAGGGGACTGGAGCACCTTCCCTATGAAGACAGGCTGAGAAAGTTAGGGCTGTTCAGACTGGAGAAGAGAAGGTTGTGTGAAGACCTCAGAACAACCTTCTAGTATCTGAGGGACTCTTCATCAAGAACTGTAGTGACAGTGATGCCTAAGATTTTATAAATTTTTCATATATTTGTAGCTTTTTAGATTGCTAACTCATGGCCGTAGCTCCAGGACTTTCCCTACCCTTTTCTCCTAGATTTTAGAACAATAAGCTAACCTTGTAATAAATTCCTGAAATATAATTTAGTCTTATTCCAAGTAGAGGATTTTGGCCACAAAAATCCCCTACAGCGTTACAGGCTGGGGACAGTGTGGCTGGACAGTGTTCAGGCGGAAAGGGACCTGGGGGTGCTGGTCGACAACCGGTTGGATATGAGCCAGCAATGTGCCTTGGTGGCCAAGAAGGCCAATGGCATCCTGGCCTGCATTAGGAATTGTGTGACCAGCAGGAGTAGGGAGGTCATTCTTCCCCTGTACTCGGCACTGGTGAGACCACATCTTGAGAACTGTGTCCAGTTCTGGGCCCCTCAGTTTAGGAAGGATATTGAGATGCTTGAGCGTGTCCAGAGGAGGGCAACGAGGCTGGTGAGGGGCTTGGGACACAAGCCCTATGAGGAACGTTTGAAGGAGCTGGGGTTGTTTAGCCTGGAGAAGAGGAGGCTTAGAGGTGACCTTATTACTCTCTACAACTTCCTGAAGGGAGGTTGTAGACAGGTGGGGGTCGGTCTCTTCCACCGGGCAGCAACTGACAGAACAAGGGGACACAGTCTCAAGCTACGTCAGGGAAGGTACAGGTTAGATATTAGGAAAAAAATTTTCACTGAAAGAATAATAAAGCACTGGAATTGTCTTCCCAGGGAGGTGGTAGAGTCACCATCTCTGGATGTGTTTAAAAAAAGACTGGACATGGCACTTAGTGCTATAGTCTAATTGAGGTGTTAAGGCATAGGTTGAACTTGATGATCTTAGAGGTCTCTTCCAACCTCATTATTCTGTGATTCTGTGATTCTGTGACCTACAATAAGACATAACAAGAAGTGGGGCAAAGAAGCCCTTGGACCAATTCTAAGGGGTTGACCCAGGGATGGGTTACTGGAGCAACTCAATCTCCTATTGCATGTACCTGTTAGATATCCTAATTAATTAACCGTATAAAATTGTTGAAATCCGGCACCAGGTGTGCCCATCACCACCAGGAAACCTGGAAGCTTCCAAATAAAGGTCGTCTTTTTACTTCACTATTCTAACACTGTTGCAAGGGTTTTTTCTCTTTTGATTGTAGGCAACAGCAGGACAAGGGAGGATGGTTTCAAACTGAAAGAGAGTAGGTTTAGATTAGATGTTAGGAAGAAATTCTTTACTGTGAGGATGATGAGATACTGGCACGGGTTGACTAGAGAAGCTGTGGCTGCCAGATCCCTGGAAGTGTTGAAGACCAGGTTGGACAGGGCTTTGAGCAACCTGGTCTAGTGGAAGGCGTCCCTGCCCATGGCAGCGGAGCTGGAACTAGATGGTCTTCAAGGTCCCTTCCAACCCAAACTATTATGATTCTATGATTAGAAAAAAGTTCTTCACCCCAAAGGTGGTTGGGCACTGGATCAGGCTCCCCAGGGAAGTGGTCACAGCACCAAGCCTGACAGAGTTCAAGAAGCGTTTGGACAATACTCTCCGGCACGTGGTGTGATTCTTGGGGATGGTGCTGTGCAGGGCCAGGACTTGGACTTCAATGATCCCTGTGGGTCCCTTCAAGCTCAGGATATTCTATGAATATAATTAACATCTACTCTTTTGCAGAATCTTAATGTCTCCCGATCCTCATATGCAGGTTTCATATTGACTTCTGGAATTTGAACAGTATGGTGTGAAATTTCTGCATCAGCTCATTTCTTAAAAATCACTAGAAATCTGGAAAGTTATTAGCCTTCAACTTGAACTTCTAAACTTACTAGAGAAGCTTAAATTCATAAAATGAAATTGGAATAGAGAAAATTACAATACTTATTGAATCATTCATATTTTGTAGTAAAAAATTGCAACTGAAAAACATAAGTAGTGCCAGGTACATAAATCAGGTACATAGATCAATCTGATCCAAGAACCTAAGGAAAAGCCCAAAGGCCTCAAGTGTCACTGGGGATGCAGTCATCATCTGTGATTCTGTGATCTCATGAGCTAGCAGCAGGGCAGAGGCCAGCCTCACACCAGTTATCAGCAGGACCTCCCCACATCCAGGCTGAATTTTGTTCATAACTTGACAGGAGAGAACAACAGTACCAGAGTAACTAACAATGCACAGTGCCCAAAACAACATTCAAGTAGTTGACAACATTGTGTCATTTGTTATGTTTCTTCAGAACTGCCTCTCCCCTAAGCCACCAGGTTAATCACCCCCAAGCTGCTCTATCATTCCCCTTCTTCAACGGAACAGGGCAGGAGAAAATACAACAAAAGTCTCAAGGGAAGAGATAAGGACAGTGAGATCACTCAGCAATTACTGTCACAGTGTCATGGGTTAGCACAGTTTAGTTTTTTAGTTATAAAAGAATGTAGAATGATTCTCCAGGTCAGGACCTGGGAATTGCTTTAGAAAGGACAGGGACCTATCACAGGGTTAGCTAGAATATTGGCATCTGTTCTGACTATTGAAAATTGTTGGCTACAACTTTGGGAAGTACCATATGAAACCCCTTGATTTCCTGTAGGTGGGTCCTTTTTCTTCCTTTCTTTGGCCAGAGAGAGACAGGTAACATCGAGTTGGGCCTGCTGCTTCCCCCCTTTTGGGAGGGAGCTGGCCTGAGGCCTGGCCAAATTCTATCAGCTCCCGGGTAGGAGGGGGGGAAGGAGAGGTTGCTGTTTTGCAACAGCTACTTTCCCTAACCTTCCCTGGAGCAAGGAGAGATCTCTGCCGGGCCCCTGATAAGAGCTATGGGCACCTTTTGGGCTGAGGCCACCCCAATTTACACCAAGGGGTGAGCTGAGAAGGCATTTATGACCCTGCCTGAGGTTTTTTTGTGATTCCGGACTCCCTGGGTGCTCTGATCTCTGATGTTTCTGTGAGTTCTTCCTCCCTCACCAGCTCAGCCTTGAACATCTAACACTATGAGCTACAGAGGGAGAGACAAAGACTCTGAGCAGATTTAACCCTTTCCTAGCAACATGAAGCTTCCAGAGCTTAGCCCTTCTCTGAGAGAGTAAAAAAGGACAGAGTGAACATAAAGAAGAAACGGCATGAAGTCAGTAGAGCAAGAGTGAAAAGACTATTGGGACAGAGAGTTGAAGAGTTGGTTGTTCCATTCTTACTTGAGCCATGGAAATGAACTGTATATTTAGATTATTCCTTTAAATCATGGGAAAGATATGCATTTGGTGAGATGATTGTTTTAATTTGTGTGTGGATTTGAGCAAAGGTGTTTGTGATGGGCTAAGTAATATTAATCCTATAAGATGCTTGAACAGAGATAAAGGTAAGAGGCCCTCTGCACCAGTAAAGAAGTGAGAAGATATCTCTGTACCTTGAGGTGAAGAATCCTTTGCTTTAGAGTTATTCATCTTTAAAAGGTGACACCCCAGTATGCAGAAGTCTAAGACCCATGACCCATAAGCAGCTTGGGAAACTGCTCCTGGGAGAGTCACAAAGGCAGATTTCTCCAGGCGGTTGTTTTTGTGACAGTTTAAAACCCACAAGAGAACTGTTCTAAGTTGTCAGTGGGATCCATGACTCTAAGAGAGACTCTTCCCCTAAAGAATTGATGAAAGACTATTGTCAGATAGTGAAACTGACTGAAAAGTACAAGTTTTGTCTCTTTATGTTGTTTTGTAAGAAAGTGAACAGTTTGTAAGGGGAGGGAAGAGTGTTTTTGAAGTTTCATTCTGTTTTAGGTTTTTTCCAACTTTCTTTTTTCTATTCTTTTAGTGTGTGTTAATAAAACTATTTGTTAATTTTTAAAGTTGAGCCTGCTTTGTTTTTCTCCTAGTCTCTCTCCCACAGAAAGAGTAAGTACTAAGACCAGAATTTAGTGAACGTGAAACCACTACATTAATTGGTGTTTCAGCACGTTTTTGAAATTAAAACTATTACACACAGGCAAAACAGACTTGACTTGAAGAGATTATTTAATTTATTGCCAATCAAATCAGAGTAGACTTGTGAGAAACAAAAAGCAACTCTTAAAACACCCTACCCTTCTTCTCAGGCTCAACTTCATTTTCAAATTCTCTACGTCCTCCCCTGCAATCAGCTCAGGGATGATGGGGGTTCATCATGTCATCTCTGCTGCTCCTTTCTCCTCACTCTTCCCCTATTCCAGCATGGGGTCTGACTCATGGGAGACAGTCCTCCACAAACTTCTCCAGCATGGGTCCTTCCCATGGGGTGCAGTCCTTCAGGAATAGGCTGCTCCAGCCTGGGTCACCCATTGGGTCAAAATCCTGCCATAAAACCTGCTCCAGTGTGAACTCCACAGGGCTACAAGTCCTGCCAGGAGCCAGCTCCAGTGTGGGCTTCCCACAGGGTCACAGCCTCCTTGGGGCATTCACCTGCTCTGGCATGGGGTCTTTTACAGACTGCGGGGTGGATATCTCCACTGTGGCTGCAGGGGGACAACCTGCTTCACCATGGTCTTCACCACAGGCTGCAGCAGAATCTGCTCCAGTCCCTAGTGGGCCTCCTCCCCCTCCTTCTTTACTGACCTTGGTGTTTGCAGTTTTCTCACATATTCTCAACTGTTTTTTGGCTGCTGTTCCAGTTTTTTCCCCTTTCCAAATATGTTATCACAGAAGTTAACACCATTCCCAATTGACTCAGCTTTGGACAGCAATGGGCACATCTTGGAACCAGCTGGTGAATCATGATTTTAAAGAGTTAAGATTCTAGCTAAGGGTTAGAAACAATTTATATTGATCAAGATGTAAGTTAGATCAGTAAATGGTAGGTTAATGATTATTAGATGCCCAAGCTAGAGCTAACTGTTATATTTTGAGTATGTTTATAGAAAAAGTGGAGTAAGTGAACCGTCATAAGAATAGATTGAAACCAGTAAGAACAATTGCCAGCACCTGGACTTCATATCAATCAATCACGAAGCAGGGGACCTTGGACAGTGCCAGAGGGTCACAGAGACCTGATGAGGACTCTCCTGACTTCATCCTTTGAGACCATTGATCCAATTCAAGACCACTGACCCAATTCAAGAGAAGAACTGCGCACGCGTGAAGGACTAATAGCCTCATTTTAATACAGAGCAGGGATGGGAGGTGCTGGGGTTATGCATATGTATTGTATGTAAGATCTTAGAAAATAAATATAGGGTAAAGAACCTTGTTCGGGGTGGCCACATCTTTCAGAGATGACTCCTGTGCCGCCCGCTGGTGAATAAACATACCACTTTCTAACTTTAATTAGTTAGAGGGTCTTTGTGATTATATCGGTTTTCAACGACTCACTGGCATTGGCTTTATGAGACATGAGGTAAGATTCTGGCATCTTCTCACAGAAGCCACATCCGTAGCCCCTCTTCTACCAAAACCTGGCCATGCAAACCTAATACAGATGTAAATCCAGAAATTTCACTGACAAAGCAAGAGCAGTGTCACCAGGGAAGACACAGAGGGGTACATCTTCTTGGAAGGAGACCACTAGCATTACAGGTATCACTTTCCATCTTCACCTCTCTGCTCTAATCTCTACAACAGTCTCCATAAGCAGAGTGGTTACTGTAGTGGGGAGACCAGAAAAGCCACACACATTAACACAACTGAAGAGATGATTTTATTCAGAAGTTTGGTCTAAATAGCTGTTTCTTTGCTGGCAAGACTTCTTGCCCTTTCAAGATTGTCTAGTACCAGACAGATTTGTTTGGATATTAATTGTGAGAAAACTGAAACAAGCAACACAACCAAATGCTCTCAGCAGTGACAGTAAAGCAGTTCAAGTTTTGTTTTCTAGCTTTTCTGATTAATCAGGAACCCCATTTCTTCATTTCAAACTGTCACATTTCTCATCTGGGAAGGAAAGCCGGACAACTGCTTTACCTGCACCCACAGAGGCACCAGCTGCTGATCCACCAGCTGCTGAATGTCTTTCTTAGAAAAGTTTTAATTTCAGTCCCACTATTAGAAGCTGGTGAAGCTCAGTACTATAGGATACGTGCAAGGAAATCTGTCCTTGTCCTATTCATCATTCATCTCTACACCTCCTAGATACTTCCCAGGTACATATTTTCTCAGCATAATTTTGTTTTAAGTAAAGGTAATTAATGTAGTTGAGAACCTCACAGACAACTCCAGGAGTTAACACTGGACCCAAATTACACGTTTTGGTCATATAAAGTTAACAACATAATAGAGACAAATGTCATCTCCTTCAGGGTCCTGATGAGCTAAAACCTCCTACTGAAAGACTTAAATTGAGGAAATGAGCCAAGTTGTTTTTCCTTTCCTAAGTTCTCAATGCTCCCAGCTCCATGCTGTAACATGAGTTTGGATCCCTAGGCTTGGTTTTTGTACCACTGCAGCTGTCTGCCTTGAGACCTCTGGTTGTTCTGCCCAGCACACAGTGTGCATGTGTGCCTACAGGAGCAGGCAGCACCTGGGCAGGCAGGAGCCAACAAGCTGTTAATTTGTTGAAGCCAAAGAGCATGAGAGATGGGAACCATGACACTGGGAGTTATACTGAGGATTTTGTTAGTTTTTCTTCAGCAGAATCAAAATATTTAGTGAATTACTTTAAAGATTCCTCAAGACAGTTGATATTTTAAGTACTTAGAACTTTCACTATCAAAACTAACCCAAAAGCTGATTTCTAGTACTAGATGTTATTATGCAATTCTATAGCAGTGTGAGAAATTGAACTAATGCAGTGAGTATATCTCTTTTAAAGAAAGTGTTTAAAAGGAACCTACTGCATCACACTTGAGTATTATTTAAAACAAAAAGAGAACTAATTTCCTAGCAGAGCATTGCCTTAAATATCCTACAAATCTGGGGGGTTAAGAATACTAAGCTCCAGCTCTCTGCCTTCAGGTTCAAAAACCAACATAAGTTGCAGGTCCAGATAGAATTCACAGCTTACCTGTTTCAAGGGAATTTACAGACCACTCAGCATTGAACACTCATGTCTGGCAGAAGTGCTGGATGCATGGGTAAAAAAACCCAAGAGGAATAGGCTCTCTGCATAGCAACAGTTTCTGAAAGAGTGTTTTACTAAGTTGAAGACTAACTTTCCCCCCAAAAAACTAAAACTCCATTGCACTAAATGTCAAATTTAACCAGTTAATCTGGACTATGACACAATCAAGTAATTCAGTACAAGCAGACACCATGAAAGCAGCTTCAAAAAACCAAAGCATCCTAGTTTCAGAACCAAGAGTGTTCTTCTGTTCAACTCCAGTGCAAAGGTGAGTGGGAGAAACCATCCCATCTCTACCTATGTACAATTCCAGTAGAGGCTGGACAGTGGCTCTCTGTGGCCAAACTGGAAAAAAGGAAACTTAGGAAAGGACACAAATTTAATTTAAGAAAAAGTTGTCTCCCAGTGGAAAGAGAAATGCTGGAGTGATGCACATGGGCAGGCTTGTTCAGTTACTCTCCCTTATATGCAAAAAGCCAAACTCCTTGCTGAGATTAAGTCACCCTGGTCTTGCTCTGTTGCATGATGAGAATCCAGGAATGTGTTTTCAGCTGGCTCCTGCACGGGCCATCAGATCTTCCAAAGCCTTCTGTTGGTCATTGTCATGTAGTAATAAGACCTCCTTAATGTCTTTTAGTTCAAAGCCCATTTCTTTAAATTGACTCATTAGTTGGAGAAGCTCTGCCATCTGAAAGACACAGACAGTCCATTATTTACAAGAGAAAAGAGGATCAGTGCTCAGTGGAGGTTTAGCACATAGCCAGTCTTCAGCGATTGGGCACCCTATAGGGTGGATTTCTACACCCCAAGTACAGCCCATTCCAATGGTTGGAGAAAGTCTGCTCACACCCCAGTCGGCAGAGCTCTGGGTGCAGTAGCCCATGGAGCCTTACCTTCAGTCCCCTGTGTTTGCAGGCCTGCATTTCCAAAATCCTCTTCAGCAAGGGCACCAAAGCTCGGTCTGTGGGGGTGTCTCTCCCAGTAGGAAATTTATCAGCCTGGCCTAACAGACTCTGATTAATGTCACCCTGCTTCCCCACATCTACCAACTACTGTTGCATGTTGCCATATTATGTGAGCTTTTTGTGATGTTTACAGTTCTGTAGCTGAGATTCCCACATCTGTACTATAAACAATCGTTGCTTTCCACATTCCTCTCTGATGAGAGACAACTGATTGACTTCTAGCCTGGTCAGTGGGATGGAGAGGTGGTAACCTTGTTCTCCAATCCCTGGTCATTGTTCAGAATCTATATAAGCAAGGTCTTTGTAAACAATAAAGGTCTTTTCTTCAGTCTTCTTGGAGTCAGATTCTGTGAGTATCCATTCCTGTCCTCTAGCGACATCTGGTGACCTCGCGTGAGGAACTGCAGTCTGTGTTTCGTGCAGCTATGGTAACCCAACCCAACCCCCCCCCCCCCCCCCCCCCCGTACAGCTGCAAAGATGGTAGTTCCTGCGTCTTTTGCAGGAGATACGTTGGTTTTCGATTTTTGGCTAAACTTGCTGGAAAGGAAGCAAGTTTTCGTTACTGAGGACGAATTTCAGAGATTATATCTGTATGGAAAGGATCAAGGTTTTTTCGTTAGCCCTGAGAAAGCATTCTCTACAGAGAGTTGGAGCGAATTGGGTAAATATATTATCCTGACTTTGTCTGCAGGATTCAATGCATTTGTGGCCGAACTGATGCTGTTTTGGAAACGCTGCTATTCTCTAATAGTAGGTTGTGCATCATCCTCTTCTAGCTCAGCAGGGAATCTGTCTGGCTTGGACAGTGAAGCTGAGGGGGAGGAACAGCCTCTCTCGGAAGCTGAGATGGAGCTCTCCCTTCCCCACCAGGCTGCTGAGAGGGGGAAGGTTCCCTTCCCTGATCATTGGATCGGTTCCCTGGGGGTGGATAATGCCCCCAGCCAGCTGGTCTCGGCCGACTGGCAGATGGGCGGAGACCTGCGGGTCTCTGACGGTCCCATGGAGACGGCTGCACCGACTCCGCGAGGCGGGAGAGCGGGGGGCAGCCTCTCTCTCCCTGCGCCTTCCCGGCGCTGGGAGGAGGCAGGGGATTGTGGCCACTGTCCATGGCTCTGCTAGATGCGGATTCAATGACGGTGCAATGTCTGAGCTGTGGCGTTCCCAGGAAATATTGCCTTGTTTCTCCGGAGGAGAAAACTGGCTTTTTAATAGACCTGTTGGACCCGGTCCCAGTAGGCGGGGTGCCCGTCTCGCTCCATCTGGAGCGGGCGGCGCCCGCTATGGGTTTCCCTGCCACAGGCGGGACTCTATTGGGAGTGGTCCCATCCGCTCCCTTCCCTGTGCCGGCCCGGCGCTGAGTCCCGCCCCTCCCGCAGCTTCTACCCCGCCGAGCTGCCCGCGCGGCCCTCCTTGCCAGCGGCGAAGCCTTTGACGGCAGCGCAGGGCGATGCCGCAGGTCTGCTGGCCGCGCCCCCCTCTGTGCTGCGTCATGTCACCCCCGAGGCTCCCTCCACTCCCTCGTCCCCCTCTCCGTCGCCCGAGCCTTCGGCGGCAGCAAAGGACAGAGCCGCAGCTTCACAGACCACGCCCCTCCCTGCATCCCGCTCCCTCCCTCATCCTGGGGGAGGGAGGCCCCGAGCCGGGCCGGCTCCGCCCCACGTCGCAGTCGCACGCCCCCCTGGTGAGGAGGGCGGCACCGGAAAGTGCAAGCCCAGCGGTGTTCACCTTTGGCATAGGTGGAGACACGGCCGTTATGAGGCAGGTGTCTTCCCGAAGCAGAGGGTGCCCAACTGGTGGGTCTTCCTCAGCTGGCTCGTGGACTTTACCCCCGTGTCAGGTGACAGTACATCCTAGAGATCACACGCGATTTTGAGATGATGTAAAAAACAAGGTCGAGGAGATGGTTTATTGTGACTCGGGACATCGCCCCCTGGAGGGTGGAGATGAATTCTCTAGCCCTGTTGCTGCTACAGAGACCACTGTGATATCAGGTGGTGTTGAGGTGCCCCCCAGTCAGGCATCTGGCCCTGTTCCTGTGGAGTCCACGGGACGAGATTTAGCAGATGCAGCAGCCTCCCCAGGAGGTCATCAGGCTTTCCCTGTATTTTGTGGAACAAATCATAACACCCATCAACCTTTATCATGGAAAGCCATGAGCGAGCTCCGGGATAAGGTTGGAAAATATGGGCTGGGGTCTGCTGAAGTCATGCAGGTGCTTCAATCTCTTGATGCTGATGCATTGCCACCCTATGATATCCGGTGTTTGGCTTGTGTTCTTTTCGAGATCTTTGAATACAAATGGAATCAGTTGGCAGGCAGAGTTGTAGCACAGAATACTGCTTTGAATTAGCAGGATCCCAAGCATGTGATTGGAACTGATGTGCTGCTGGGTATGGGTAATTTTGCTGATCTTCAAAGGCAGGTTGCCCTTGACCCTCTGGTGCTCAACAAGTGCCACAGAACGGGCATGGCAGCGTTGGTTCAAACCATAGAAATGGCTGCTCCAAATGAGTCCTTTGCAGTTGTTGTCCAGGGAACACACGTACCCTTTCTGGAATTCTCAGAGAGGTTGACTGCCTCTCTTGAGAGGCAGGTGGAGGATTTGAATGCAAGGATGCTTGTGCTCAAACACCTTGAGAGAACTAACTGTAATGCCGAGTGTAGGAGGATCATTGAGGCCCTTCCTGATGACCCTTCTGTACCGCAAATGGTACAGGCCTGTGCAAAGGTAGGCGCCAAAGGTTATAAGGTGGCTACCGTGGCTACTGCTCTATGGCCGGCCTGAACCAGGCCACAGGGTGGACAGTGAAAGCAGGGGAATGCTCAGGCTAGCAAGAAACAGGGAAAGAAAGTACAGAGGGGGACAACTGTCTTCTTTTTATGCAGTCAGTGTGGTGGACCAAATCATACCTCAAATGCCTGTAAGGTGATAGTCCATGCTAATGGTCAGCCTTTGTCGAGCTCGGGAAATGGGAGGCGAAGCGCGAAGGGGAGACGTGCTCAGATACAAAACTCTTTCCTGGGCCCGGAGCCGATGGAGGTCTGCTTGGCTGGCTTACAGCCAGCACCTGCGGCTCAGCAGGTCTCGATGTCTGCACAGCAGCAACAGTCGTCTTAGACTCTTGCAAAGTGCACAAAGTTCCCCTGGATGCTTTTGGTCCTGTGGGTGGAGGCATGAGTGCTTTCCCCATGGGGAGGTCTAGTGCCAGCTCCCAGTGTATCCTGGTGCATCTAGGACTCATCGATGCAGACTTTACGGGACAAATTTATGCCATGGTTTCCACACCCACCCCCCCATCACTATCCCCAAAAAGACCAGAATTGCTCATCTTGTGCCTTTTAACTCTTCTATTCACAGAGCAGAGAACCGGTTGCAGGGAAACGGCGGCTTTGGATCCACTGGACCGCCTCAGGTTCACTGGACTGCTGTCCTGACCAAAGACCATCCTGAGAAAGTGTGTACCCTGTCCATCCCTGGTGCGACACCATCAGAGATCCGCCTTCGCAGGCTCCTCGAAACCGGTGCGGACATCACGAGTCTCTCCCTTTCCGCTTGGCCCCCGGAGTGGACCTTGGATCCGGTGCAGACCTCTAGTGTGGGATTGGCAGGAACGGCAC
Organism: Hirundo rustica; assembly: GCF_015227805.2. Lineage (NCBI taxonomy): Eukaryota > Metazoa > Chordata > Aves > Passeriformes > Hirundinidae > Hirundo > Hirundo rustica. The sequence continues at coordinate 3,852,502 of NC_053487.1, forward strand.
AATGCTACGTGAGCCAGAGGCCTGTGATGATCACGAACCCAGAGGGACAGACAGCCATGGTTTGGCCTCATGTCACAGCCGAAACTCATGTCAGTCTCTGGGGGAGGGATGTTCTGGCCGTGTGGGGATTGCGCATCGGGCCATCCCGATGAGGGTCACTGCAATGAAAGGTGCAGAGTGTCCCACGCCTCCTATATGGTGGCTGGTGGACAAACCTGTTTGGGAGAACCAGTGGCCCCTTCCTCAAGACAAACTAGTAGCCCTTTGTGATTTAGTTCAGGAGCAGTTGGACCAGGGTCATCTGGAGTCTTCTACCAGTCTCTGGAACACTCCTGTCTTCTGCATCAAAAAGAAATATGGAAAATGGAGGTTGTTACAAGACCTCCGGAAAGTTAATGCTGTGATGGAAAGCATGGGGACATTGCAGGCTGGTATGCTGTCGTCCACCATGCTTCCTGCAGAATGGCCAGTCCTCATTGTGGATCTGAAGGATTGCTTCTTTACAATTCCTTTGCATCCCAATGTGTTGAGGGTTAAGTTTCCTGTAGAGTTTTCCCCCCCCCATAAGTTGCTAGGAGACTAAATACTGGTAGTTAAAGGGTGCTCAACTCGAACAAAGGAAGTTGATCACCTAGTTTTGGGGGACGGAAAAGGATCCCGGGAGCTGAGGGTGGTGGGGCTTACTGCTCTCGGTTTTTCCGGGGAGGACAGTCGGGCTACTGGTAGCTGCCTGGAGTCCACGGTTAACGGAGGAGTCTGGTCCTGGGAATTCTATCATCTGTTGGAGCGCCCAGGAATTCGGAGTTTCTTCGCTGCCCTGCTGGATTTTGGGTCAGCCCGGGTCCAGCCGCTGCGGGTTCTCCGGCACTGCCAACTTTGCCTGCCAGGGCACCCCCCTGCCTGCCGAGGACAATCCACCGCTTCCAGCCATCAGCACCGGAGTTTCCACCGTTTGCCCCTCGGGGTTCTTGGTTCTGTTTTACTATTAATATAATTGCTGTTGTTGTTTGTCTGTCCTGTTATATTTACTAGTAAAGGACTGTTATTCCTTTTCCCCATAGCTCTGACTGAAAAGTTTTTTTTTAATCTTCCAAATTATAATAACACGGAGGGAAGGATTTAATTCCTCATTCCTAGAGAGGCCTGCCTCTCCTTAGCAGACACCTGTCTTTTCAAACCAAGACACAATGACAGACCAAAATTTGCCTTCTTGGTGCCAGCTATCAACAATGCTGAGCCCGCACAGCGATATCAATGGAGGGTTCTTCCACAGGGTTGTCACAACTCACCGGCTATATGCCAATGGTATGTGACCCGAGGCTTGTCTGGAGTTTGCAAGCAGTTTCCTGATGCTCAATTTTATCACTATGTGGATGACGTATTGGTGGCTGCGTCCACCCAAGATAAAATGCTGAGGGTACAGCCTCAGCTGATCAATGCTTTGCATTCTCATGGGCTGCAGGTGGCTCCAGAAAAGGTTCAACAACAGACTTCTTGGAAATATTTGGGAGTCAAAAGTTTGGAACGAACGGTCCAACACCAAGAGGTGCAATTTGTACATTCGGTGAAGACACTGAATGATGCCCAGAAATTGGTGGGTGTCATCAATTGGCTGCGTCTGTATCTGGGACTGACCACGACACAACTGCCTCCTTTGTTTGATTTGTTAAAGGGAGACTCTGATTTGAAGTCACCTCACTCATTGACCCCTGAGGCATGTCAAGTGCTGGAGGAGGTTCAGCAAGCTGTTTCTGCTCGCCAAGTTTATCGCATTGACCCCTCTGTTGATGTCACTGTTTTCATTACCACTCCAGATTTACATCCCACAGGCATCATTGGCCAGTGGAATGAAAAATGGTCAGATTTCTTGCATGTTTTAGAATGGGTCCTCCTGCCCCATCAGCCGCAGAAGACGGCAACTGCATTGTTTGAGCTGATCACTCGTTTGATAATCAAATGCCGACAACGGTGTTTGCAATTGATGGGTGCGGATTCCGCAAAGATCGTACTCCCGGCACAGCAGGAGGACTTTGACTGGAGCTTTGCAAACAATATTTCTCTGCAAAGTGCTCTGGAAAACTTTCTGGACAGATCGCTTATCATCTGCCCAGCCACAAGCTATTGCACGTGGCAAAATTCGCTGAAATTTCTTTGAGGCCAAAAATTAGTCAGGAACCTGTCCAAGGACCCACTGTCTTTACTGACGATTGAGGAAGGACAGGCAAGGCCATTGTTACTTGGAGGGCTGAATCTGAGTGGCAGGTTCTGGAAGGTCATGAGGATGGGTCAGCCCAATTGGTCAAATTGAGGGCTGCTGTCATGGCATTTTAAAGATTTTCCCAGCAACCTTTCAATTTGGTCACGGATTCCGCCTATGTGGCTGACATAGCACAGCGTTTGGGTCATTCACTTTTGAAGGAAGTCAGCAATGCTGCTTTGTTCCATTTGCTGAAGACCCTGTGGTGTGCCATTCAGGCCCGAGTTCATCCATAATACATTCTGCATGTAAGGAGTCATACCAATTGGGCAGGGTTTGTAGCAGAAGGTAACGTGAGGGCTGACAAGTTGGCTAACACAGCGTGGGTATGCACCTCAACCTGATACACTTGTGCAGGCAAAGGCATCGCATGGGTTTTTCCATCAGAACGCACATACCTTGCAGAAGCAGTTTCAATTGACGCCAACTGAGGCCCGTGACATTGTTGAGTAGCGTGACAACTGTCACGTGCTTGCTGCGCCTTTGCCGGCAGGGGTAAACCCCAGAGGCCTTAGGACCTTGGAGATTTGGCAGACTGATGTCATTCAAGTTGCTGAGTTTGGCCGGCTCAAGTATGTGCATGTCACTATCAACACTTTCTCCTCTGCGATGTGGGCTTCTGCTCACACTGGACAAAAGACCCACAATGTCATTGCCCACTGGAGGCAGGCCTTTGCCGTTTTAGGCATACCTTCTGCTGTGAAGACCGACAATGGTCCTGCTTACGCCTCGCAGAAGGTGTGGCAGTTCCTGCAGATGCGGGGTGTGTCTCACAAGTTTGGTATCCCTTGTTCTCCGTCTGGTCAAGCTATTGTAGAACGCGCCCATGGTACTCTAAAGTGGGTTCTTCAAAAACAAAAACGGGGAGTGCAGGGTGAAACCCCACACAGTCAGTTGGCAAAAGCTTTGTATACCATTAATCACCTTACAGTCCTGCAGAATTCAAATAATCCTGTCATTTTGAACCATCATCTTTCGTTACAGGCTTTGGACGAGACGCATCAACCTCGAGCGAAGGTTCGGGTGCGGAATTTAGTCACCAAACAGTGGGAAGGTCCCTATGACCTTATCGCTTCGGGGCATGGGTATGCGTGTGTATCCACAGATAATGGGCTACACTGGGTACCTGCAAAGTGTGTTCGTCCTGACCTGCGACCGCAAAGGGAAAATCCGGCTGATAGGCAAGCTGGAGACCGCGACCAGAATGAAAGTCATCAAGTGGATGAACCATCGAGTGATGACTCAGATGCAGACGACGTGAGTGATCATTCCGATGGTCACTCCAGAAACAAAAACTGAACATTGTTCATTTTCTTTTTTCTTTTTCTTTTTTGTAACGGAAAAAGAGTGAGATGTTGCCATATTATGTGAGCTTTTTGTGATGTTTTCAGTTCTATAGCTGAGATTCCCACATCTGTACTATAAACAATCATTGTTTTCCACATTCCTCTCTGATGAGAGACAACTGATTGACTTCTTGCCTGGCCAGTGGGATGGAGAGGTGGTAACCTTGTTCTCCAATCCCTGGTCATTGTTCAGAATCTATATAAGCGAGGTCTTTGTAAATAATAAAAGTCTTTTCTTCAGTCTTCTTGGAGTCAGATTCTGTGAGTATCCATTCCTGTCCTCTAGCGACAGTTGCATCTGAATTTTTTTAAAGTTACATTGACTTTGGGAACAGCACAGTAGCCCCTGATATCAAATGGCTCTTCAGATCTAGGACAAACTTGTGGGATTAGCACAAATCCTATTGGACACACTGTGTACAATATGACCAACATAAACCACAAATCCTCCCCAAATTTAAAAAAAAAATTAAGTAACAAGAAATGAATGACTGATCAGAATTTTATGAACCCTCTGTGATTTACAGGCCCTCTGCTCCACTTTGGGGGGAGGGATCACAAATGATGACAAAATCAAACCAAAATCAAATTGGATGAGATGAACGATCAGGAGATTGGCCATTTCCAGTTTTGGGGTTAAGCCAGTAGTAAATTAATTTACTGAACTACATCACTGCTACCATTTTCACACTGTTGTTCCTCTGTTTGCAAGCTCATCACAAAGTCCAAGAATGGCAAGAAGGCATATATATATGACATCAGTAGCGGCTGACATCATCTACCTGGACTTGTGCAAAGCATTTGACACTGTCCCACACGACATCCTTGTCTCTAAACTGGAGAGACATGGATTTAAAGAGTGCAGCACACGGTGCATAAGGAATTGGCTGGATGGTCACACTCAAAGAGCTGCAGTCAAGGGCTCATTGTCCAAGTGGAGACCAGTGATGAGTGCTGTTCCTCAGGGGTTGGTGTTGGAACTGGTGCTGTTTAACATCTTTGTTGGTGGCATGGACAGGGGGATTGAGTGCACCCTCAGCAGATGAGACCAAGCTGTGTAGTGCAGTTGACACACTGGAGGGAAGGGATGTCATCCAGAGGGACCTTGACAGGTGGGCCTGTGCAAACCTCATGAAGTTCAACAAGTCCAAGTGCAAGGTCCTGCACCTGGGTCAAGGCAAACACTGGGATCAATTCAGGCTGGGGGATGAATATATTGAGAGCAGCTGTGCTGAGAAGGACTTGGGGGTGTTAGTATATGAGAGGCTGGACATGACCCAGCAATGTGCACTTGCAGCCCAGAAAGCCAAGTGTATCCTGGGTTGCATCAAAAGCAGTGTGGGCAGCAGGTCAAGAGAGGTGATTCTCCCCCTCTGCTCTGCTGAGACTCCATCTGGAGTACTGCATCCAGATCTGGGGTCCCAAGCACAAGAAAGATATGGACCTGTTGGAACAAGTCTAGAGGAGGCCATGAAAATAATCAGAGGGCTGGAGCATCTCTCCTATGAAGACAGGCTGAGAGAGTTGGGATTGCTCAGTCTTGAGAAGACAAGGCTCTGGGGAGACCTTGTAGCAGCCTTCGAGTACCTAAAGAGGCTACAAGAGAGCTGGAGAATGATTATTTACAAGGGCATGGAGAGATAGGACATGGGGGAATGGCTTTAAGCTGAAAGAGGGCACGTTTGTGTTAGATATTAGGAAGAAATGTTTTACTGTGAAGGTGGTCAGACACTGTGTCATGGGTTAGTACAGTTTAGTTTTTTAGTCATAGAGGAATGTAGAATGATTCTCCAGGTCAGGACCTGGGAATTGCTTTAGAAAGGACAGGGACCTATCAGAGGTTTAGTTGGAATATTGGCATCTGTTTTGACCACTGAAAATTGTTAGCTGCGACTTTGGGAAGTACCATATAAAACTCCTTGATTTCCTGCAGGTGGGCCTTTTCCTTCTTTCTTTTGGCCAGAGAGAGACAGGTAACATCGAGTTGGGCCTGCTGCTCCCCCCTTTTGGGAGGGAGCTGGCCTGAGGCCTGGCTGGATTCTATCAGCTCCCGGGTGGGGGGGGAAGGAGAGGTTGCTGCTTTACAACAACTACTTTCTCCAAACTTCCCTGGAGCAGGGAGAGATCTCTGCCAGGCCCCTGATAAGAGCTATGGGCACCATTTAGGCTGAAGCTACATTGTTTTACACCAAGGAGTGGGCCAAAAAGGCATTTATGATCCTGCCTGGTTTTTTTTTTTGTGATTCCAGACTGCCCGGGTGCTCTGATCTCTGATGTTTCTGCATAAGTTCTTCCTCCCTCACCAGCGCAGCCTTGAACATCTAATACCATGAGCTACTGCAGGAGAGAAAAAGACTCTGGGCAGATTTAACCCTTTCCTGGCAACATGAAGCTTCCAGAGCTTGGCCCTTCTCTGAGAGAGAAAAGAAAGGGACAGAGTGAATATGAAGAAACAGCATGAAGTCAGTAAAGCAAGAGTAAAAAGACTATTGGGACAGAGGGTTGAAGAGTTGGTTGTTCCATTCTTCTTTGAGCCATGAAAATGAACTCTATATTTAGATTATTCCTTTAAATCATGGGAAAGATATGCATTTGGGGAGATGATTGTTTAAATTTGTATGTAGATTTGAGCAAAGGTGTTTGTGATGGACTAAGTAATATTAATCCTATAAGATACTTAAACAGATAGAGATGAGAAGCCTTCTGTGCCAGTGAAGAAGTGAGAAGATATCGCTGTACCTTGAGATGAAGAATCCTTTGCCTTTGGAGTTATTCATCTTTAAAAGGTGACACCCCAATATGCAGAAGTTGAAGACCTATGACCCATAAGCAGCTTGGGAACCTGCTAATAGGAGGAGTCACAAAAGCAAGTTTCTCCAGGTGGCTGTTTTTGTGACAGTTTAAAAAACCCAAGAGAACTGTTCTAAATTGTCAGTGGGATCCATGACTCTAAGAGAGACTCTTCTCCTAAAGAATTGATGAAAGATTATTTTCAAATGGTGAAACTCACTGAAAATCACAGGTTTTGTCTCTTTATGTTATTTTGTAAAAAAGTGAACAGTTTGTAAGGGGAAGGAAGAGTTTTTAGAGTTTCATTCTGTTTTGTTTTAGTTTTTTTTCCCAACTTTCTTTTTCCATTCTTTTAGTGTGTGTTAATAAAACTATTTGTTCATTTATAAGGTTAAGCCTGCTTTGCTTTTCTCCTAGTCTCTCTCCCACAGAAAAAAGTGAGTATTAAGACCAGAATTTAGTGAATGTAAAACCACTACACACTGGAACAGGTTGCCAAGAAAAGTTGGGGCTTTGAGCACCTTCCAGGTGTCCCAGCTTATGGAGGAAGGGGGAGGGGTTTGAACTAGATAATCTTTATGTTCCCTTCCAATCCAAACCATTCTATTATTCTACATCTGGGGGGTTGTGTTGCACCTGTAAAGATTTCATATAATGACTGGGAACACAACAGGCAGTCAAATTTTAAAAGATCCTGCTGTCTTCTGAGCTGGCTACTCGCTCCTGTCTCTGTACTTTTGGTGTTTGTAAAACAGCCAAACAATGAACCAGACCCCAAAAAACATTTTTCAGCTTATTTCATGGAGAGCACTAACCCAATTTGCTGAGCAGCCAGGCAGATGCATTTGTACAAGGGAGAAAATTCACAGCCAGGGGAGACTGGCAGGTTTTGAAAGATAATTTGCTGCTCCTGAAATTAACTGTTTCTGTACCAAGCACCTCACACACAAGAGAACTCTGGATTCAAAACACTGCAACCAGAATAAGCAGGGTCTTGAAAAAAATCCTGTCTCCATAAAAATGCATGCAAGTGAGAATGATAAAGGTACACGGTATATTTCTAATGCTTTAACACATATTCACTTTATCACCACAGGGATGTCCTTCAGCAGTTTTGGAAACAAAGTGGCATTACCACAAAAGCCAGAATTACATCAGCCAGAGGAACTGCACATTCTATTCCTGCACACATTGTGCCCTCACCTTCTCCTCTGAACACTGGTGCATTTCCAAAGCTGCTTCAACAAGAAGTGGGTCAAAGCCCTTCTCACAAAGTTGTCCATGTACGAACAGGTAATCCAAAACCTGTGTGGAATGAAGAAAAGAAACTAAGCTTGCAGAGCAGCATTTGCAGCACATGACTGAATACCATCTTTGTACATGCAGAGTGGCTCAGCATGACTTTACCCCAGGCTTCACCAGGGACTCAGATAAAGTCCTTCCTAGTAGATCTGAGACGGTCTTTATGCAAGAACTTGTTCAGAGAAAGCAGATGAGCCTTTCTGTCCTCCTGTCTTCTCCCACCAGCTCTGAACATCATCTGCTCTAGTCAAGAGTCTCACAAGCCAATCTTTAGAAGTTTAACTCTGCTTTTTATACTACAAGTTTTTAAGATGAAACTGTAGATTCATCAGTCAAGATGTCTCAGCTTTTAGCTTCTTCTCAGCCAGTCACAAGAGCTAATGCAATCTGAACACATTCAGGCTTTAAATATCAACTTAGCATACTAGTGAGTGAGCTGCAAATCCCAGCTCACACGAACAGAAACCACTGCCAAATTCCTTATCTGTCCTCAGTTTTGAGAGGTAGGGGGAAATGTCTGATAGGTAATGCTAGGTCCACAAAAGAACACAGCTTGCAAATACAGCAGGATTTAAAACCACCATCCTAAGGGACATTTTTTTCATTTGATACTATAGTTCACTCTAGCACACAGCTTAAATCACTCTCGATGTGTAGGTAGTGGGAAAGCAGATCAGCTCCACAAGGAGTGACTGGGATGGTCCTCCTCCTCAGGCAACAGGCACAGTCCTGCCAGGCAATGCTCTGCACACAGTCCACCTTGGGTTTCCCACACAGAAAGTTTGGCCACACTCTTCCTGCTTTAAAATGTTTGAAGTGGATCCAAGACACAGAGCCATGCTTTACCCTGCAGTGCTTAATGTTCAATGACCGGGTTTTAGCAAGTGTTTGAGGTAAGACATGAGGCAGGAAGCAACACAGCGCACAAAAGAAAGTTGGTCAGTGGTGCCTTGCAAGAGGCTTTCAGGGATGTTGTAAGCCTGCAGGGGCAAAATCCTTCTCTACAAGTAGAGACATCAGCATTGCAACCCATACTCAGAACAAGGGAAATTAGCTGGGGTTTTTTGTCACATGGCACTAAGCATGGCATAGAGCCATGCTAAGCTTCCTTTGGATGGTTTTGTGGCTTCTGGGAAGGCCCAGTACGTCTCCCAGCTTGACATAGAGCTAAGGGCCCATCCCAAGCTCAGTGCAGCTCTTACCCAGCACCCACAGGTGTGGTTGACTCAGTGTCTCATCAGAAACAAGTGTGGATGCTCTTTTCTTTGGTTTTGGGGGTCTTTATTACCAGCTGACAACTTCTCTAGTGGTTAACATCACAGCAGTTACAGGCTGCAGCTCCTTGTTAGAATAAATATATTCCCCCTAAACATTTTGCAGACCTAGGTTTGTTTCTCAGCAGAATCAGCATCCAATCAAGGGTTTCTTCCCTACTGCACAAGCTCTTACCTGGTCTATGTTCTGTCCCTTCTTCTTCATGGCTTTCAGGACATCCTCAGGTGTGTATCCCATGTTGACGACTGTCTCTATGCACTGCTTCTCACTAGCAGAGAGGGCCTGCTGTAGTTCAGGAGCAGGGTCGCCTGACTGCTTTGTGCAGCTGGTATTATTGGGCACTTTAGACACTGGGAAATTTTGGTGTGTTACCTAAAGGGGAAAATCCAGAGGCTGAGGTGATGGTCATCTTCTGCATCCCCTCATCCTGTTTCTGGCTAGTGCAGAACCAGGATACCCCATGTAATTATTCCAAGAGGCTTTCTAGACTGCCCTTGGGAAGTTACTCACTGTTAGGAAGAAACCAAGCAGTGTTCAGTCTGATTCTCACCATACTTTTTTAACCCTCAAAACAGCAACCAACAACCCAGAGTCTTTCCAATATGCCCTCTCCTACCAGTGGATGAAAACCTTTCAGTGCCTAACCATATGATATAGTCAAACCCCGTACCTCAGCAGAAGCATGCAGATTGCTTCCTTTACCCCAAGTTTACTCATCACCTATGATTTTCTGTACTCAAAGGAACACTACTTCTGGAGATTTTCAGGAACATGATCCAATGCAAGCACACAGGTATTTGGGAACTTACCATAAGTATTTTTGTTTCCTTGTAGTCTGGGTGCACCTGTTGGACAACACACAAATAAGATGACTATAAACATTATGCACCGGTGAACAGAATTTGCTACAGCTGGTGAGGAAGGGTTTTATGGGAGAGATCTGAGAATAAGTCTACTATACTAGGGAGACTTGTGGTCTGATCAGGCTTCCACATGTAAGATGCAGACATTACACAGTTATGTGAAGTTATAGAATAGACATCATAAGGATATTTTCTTCTTTCAGCACTCTATAAAAACAGATTATATGTCAAGAAGGTTTTGTCCCCTCTCATAATAATTGTAAGCTTGTTTATTCTGTCACTGTGACTTCTACATGTTCACAAAGCTCAGTGTAACATGCTGGCTGAATGATAGTGATAATTTTAAAATCATTGCCTAGAGACTTCCCTTAATTGTTTTGACCATGAGGAGTAAGAGAAACATATACCTTTTTTCTAGTCTCAAAGCACTTAATTTCATACACTCAACTCCCTTAACTAAACCTGCAGTAGTTTGATACAGGCTCCAAAGGAGGTAAAGGTCTGAGCTGTAGTTCTGTGAAACACAAAGGAGCAGAGAGCATCGATGCATGAGCTTGGAATCTGATTGTGCAATTAACACATGAATAGTGTGTGATTTTTCCAAGATGGATTTATCAAGGACCAAAGAAAGTTGTGGGTTTAAGGAGTCTCATGCATACCTTTCCCATCATATGTAATTTGACTACGAGCCAACCACTTTATCCCATAAATATGACAGTCTGAGCGAGCCACCTTTGAGCTCTCCCTGCTAGGCAGCGTGGCTGCAAGGCAGTCATCTCCTCTTGAGTTGGGACACCTCTCAAGGTTGCTCCTGGAGGCAAAGACACTTTTTATCAACAACAGATCTTTGGATGAGTCCAATTTGAGTTCTCTCTAAATTGGAACTGGACTGCACACTAGTGAGTCTTCCCTTGAGCTGGGATGTCTCTCAGTTTTTGAGATTCCTTACCTGAGGTGGAGATACCCTGTATTTCATAACAGATCCTTGGTAAGTGACTGATAGCACACTGAATTAATACTAATGAAATCCATGTAGCTGATTCCATTAGACATAAACCATTGTCCAAGCCTGATACTAAAGTTGGACCTAGTTGCACCTCAGCTCTGTCAGGAGTTTAGAAACCAAGGGGGTCCACTATGAACCTTGTGATTCAACAGGAGGGTCTCTCTTACCCTTTTGCATTTTAGTCTCTGTGTAAATGATTCTAAATCAATTCTAAGTTGATTTTCTTTTGTGTGTTTCATTCATGTAGTAAGTAATAGAGTGAACCTTGCTATCAAACTTTGTTAAATCGCATGTTTATAAATTCATATTAAGACCACTTTTGCTAATACTTTTGGTGGCGATTCTTTAAGTGACCTAAATCACTTATCCACACCACCACCATATACGAGCAAAATGGCACACTGGCTAAAAAGAGCATGTGATTTTTCTACCAGTGCCCAACACTTGGTCCCATTCTCAGTACACCAACAAGGCTGGATTATGTTCCTTGCTGTACACCTGCTCCATTTCTGCAGAACCAGGCTGCCAGAGGGCAGAACCAACTCTCCACTTTATATTACTTTACGCAAGTGCAAAGTCAGAACTCTGCCCTTTTCAATTCATCCATTTCAAAGTCTTCCTGCATTTTAAATCAAATTTAAAAAGAATGCAAGAAATTACTTTGGACCAAGGACCTATGTTTATTGCCTTTCCTTAATATCTCTTTAAGCCAACATAGATTGCTTGAAAGCTTGTCTGCATCTTTCAGAAAAGCCTTCTTTGCACCCAAACTGAAAAAAGCAAACAAACAAAAAACCCAAACAAACCAAAAAAACACAACAAAAAAATATTATAAGAAAAACAATTTTGAGAATATATGTTAGGAAATTGGCAAATTCCATCTATTGGGGGAGGGAAGAAAAGAGAGGGGGGAAAAAAGGCCTTGTTCTGCATTTCTACCTATTTTCATCTCCAGGGTAAGAATTTATCTTCTAGGACACAAAGCCCAAGAAATCATGTTTGGTCTGATGGACTGGTTTATGCAAGAACCTCTCCTCATGGTGATAGAGGGGTTCAAAGCTCTTCACACACCCCCTTCCTCCAGGCACTTTTGCCAAAACAAAAAGCACTAGTGTGCTGGTTTAGCATGGAAGGGATTTTTTTCAAGAAAGTTATAGCAAAAACCAATTAGTGACTGGCTTTGAAGTTGACAGCTTGATTGACCAATTAGAAAGATGACACACCTCTGGGAACACACAGAGTTAAAAATCTGATGAATCCCAAGGAAACTTCCTTTTCCTCCCCGCCCCAGAACAGGTAACAGGGCCGGCCTCGCTCTGTTGCATGGCCCCCTGGGGCCTGGTGGGCTGACTGGGCTGGCTGGGCCCTGCCGCTGCAGCCGTCTCGGCCGGGGTGGGCCCGATGACTCCTGGGCAGAGGGAGGGGAGAAGAGTATGCCCTGTCCCAGCCAAACCTGGGCCCAAGTGGCTGCTAACATCTGCTGCTATGCCGCACTTCCATTGCGGCCTGGGCCAAGCCCCCCCCCCCCCCCCCCCCCCCCCCCCCCCCCCCGGCCCCCTCCAGTGGCTGACGGACAGGGTGGGGGAAGCCCAGTCACATGAGAGACCTGGCTTCAGCCCCAGCACAGCCTGAGTCTGCCACCTTCGGCCATTTCCCGGGGAAGAACCAGCATGCCCTCTGCAGACCTGGGAGAATGTTAACTCTTTCCTTACACAGATGAAACTTACAATGCACTAACCTTTCTCTGAGTGAGAGAACAGCCAGAGTGAGACATGTAAAGAGACACTATGAAGATTTGGGGTCAGTTGAGGAAAAGTGGTATCTTAGATGAGGAGATGGAGAAGATGCCTTGGCTTCTGGGCTGAAAGTCTTTTCTGAGCCATAGTAACAGACTGTAATATGCTAGACTATTCCTTTAAACCATGGAACAAACATGCATTTGGGGAGATGATGAGAGTATTTAAATTGTAGAGATAAGCAAAGGCATTTGTGATGGACTAAATAAATAATGAAATAGCTGTGATCTAATGGAGAATTTTGAACAAAGGAAGATAAAGTAAAAGATAGAAGCCCTCTACCCCCAGGGAAAAAGAAGACATCTGTTTCTTGAGATGAAGATGATTTTAGAGATAGTGAAGAAAGCCCTTTGCTTTTGGAGCTGTTCATCTTTAAAAATGATACCCCATGAGTGTGCATGAGTCCATGGCCCATATGTAGCTGTGGGAAAGGCTACGTGATACGGGAGGTTCACAACTGCAGATTTTCCCTGGGCAGCTGCTTTTGTGAGTTAAAAGCCACAAGCGGACTGCTTCTTTCTTGTGGAAAGTTACCATAACAGACCAAAAGAGACTCTAAATGGAGTGATGAAAGACTATTTTATAAGTGGTACTGACCTAGAGTTCCAAGCTTTGTCTTTATATGTTGTCTGTGAGAAAGAAAAGAAGCTGTTGGGGGAGAGGAAAAGTGTTTTGAAGGTTTTATTCTGATTCTTATTTTTTCCCTCTCTTGCTGTGTTAATAAATCTGTTTTATACCTTTTAAGTTTAAGCCTGCTTTGCTTTTCTCCTAATCCTATCTCACAGCAGAAAAAGAGTAAATGATTCTGGTAGACACTCAAACCACTATACTAAATTTGGGAAACAGAAATTGGCGAACGTGAAACCACTACAACTAGAATATGGGATACACTGAAGTGGGGTTCTGGAGTAGCCCTGAAATCAGCTGGTTATCAAACTGAAGGATGATGCTTTGTTATCAATGCTGCAGCCAGGAAAACCAAAACTGCTTCTTAGACTAGAGATTAAAGAGTCCAGGACCAGCTCCTCTTCCTCAATGTACTTGAGCTTGGCAACCTGTGTTTGAGATGAGTGATTTCCAGTGGAGGGAAACAGTTAAAGGAATTTTGGAGGACAAAGCTAGGACTGGTCATTCAGCCATCATGCCCCCTTACATCTCAAACTTGCATTTCAGTGCCCTTCAAGAAGGAAACATACATTGCTTTCAGTATGTACTTGTACACTGTGCCTACTTTTAGGGACTTTATAGGCTGGGAGCCCTGTCTGCAGCTGGTGTGCCTGCATACATCACACTACTACAGCATTATATATTCTGAATGGTCTACCAGGAGCACTCCATCCTCCAGCAACCAGATTTCTTTAAATGCATCATACTAATCAGGTCTCAGATCAGCTTTCTTTAATTTCAACCTGTTGACTTCACTAATCATTTCTCCCCTTTGCCAATGCTGCAAAAAGCAAAACTAGTGACCCAAACAAAACCAACCAATCAAGACAAAAAAAAAAAAAAAACCAAAAAAAAACACCACCATAAACACACTGAGGAGAGGAGACCACCCAGAACAGAATCAGTGCAGTCTCAGAGAAATCACAAGTTTATTTCCATCCAAAGAACCCTAGATCAAATTCACTGGTAAAGCATAAACTCCAGTGGAAACTCCAAATCCAAAGTTACAATTTCTAGTCTTGTGCAAAAAAAAAATTCTATATAAAAACCACTGTGAAATACACTGGGACATATAATTGATCTGAGGCTTTCTAAAAAGGACAGACTTATTCTTGTGTAACCTTGAAGGGAGACATGCCCCTTCTGCTCCCAGTCACAGAGATGACTGTAACTTCCTTCTATCATTTTCACATTCTGAGGACTTTTGTTACATTTACTTCAATTACAATTTCAAAATTTTGTTACATTTACAAATCATGTCCAAGGAAGAACTGGACGTGTCACTCAGTGCTCTGGTCTAATTGATAAGGTGATGATCAGTCAAAGGTTGGACTCAATGATCTTAAAGGTATTTTCCAACCTAAATGATTCTGTGATTCAATTTCTTGCAACTCAGCTGTCCTTTTCCAGCCACTGGGACCATATTGTGGAACTATGAAACAAGTACATTCTGAAGTCTAGTTCTGTTGGCATACCTATTTCTTTGTTTGCTACTTCCAAAATAGAAACAGTTTCAAATTAAGATCTTTATTACTTCTCCTAATAAGACTTTTTTGTTTGTTTGTTTATCAGTTTGTATCTTTCCTTATGGCATTCTTGAGAATATACCTTCCCTCTTAGTCTTTAATAAATTTTAATCTGGCATAGCAATTTGAATAGTCAAGAGTGAAAATGTGGTCATCTAGTTGTAAGTTATCTTTCATGTTAATCCCTAGAGATGTGTCATACTTCAAGTTTTCACCTCTGAGCTATATACGATGATAGTCACCTCTCAAACCTGTGATCTGTAACAGTGAGCAGTTGCTAAGCATACTGCTGCTTCTGCCAAAGTTTACTGTATTAAATTTGTTCTAGTGATCAATAAACAGCTGTTCTGTGCTGACAAATACACTAGTTGTCAGAATACTGTAATTAGCAATTAATAATGCATTTACCTAAGTATAAAAAGAGATGAGAGAACAGGAGAGCAGCAGTGTCACTTGTTTCAGAGCACATGGTGACACAAAACCCTATAGTATGTCAGTAAGGCCACAGAACCACTGAAGCATCATTTATATTGGACAGAAGCAGCCAGATTATTTTAGAGCCAGCTAGATGATTTGACCATACAGCTTTCACTAGGCTTCATGAGTACTGGTGTCCAGATCTTAGGTTCTTTGGGGAAAAAAAATAACAAGCTTACTGATGTGCTGGTTTTGGCTGGGGTAGATAGCTTTCTTCGCAGTACCTAGTATGAGGTTGTGTGCTGGAAAGACTGTTAATAACATAGAGGGTTTTTTTATTATTATTGTTGAGCAGGGTTTGCACAGTGTCAAGGCCTTTTCTGCTTCTTGTACTTCTCTGCCAGTGAGGAGGATGGGAATGCACAAGAAGTTGTGAGGAGACACAGCTAGGACATCTGACCCCAACTGACAAAAGGGATATTCCATACCCTATGACATCATGCTCAGTATATAAAGACGGGAAGAAGGAGAAAAGGGGGAGACATTTGGAGTGATGGTATTTATATTCCCAAGTAATTGTTATGTGTCATTTCACAGCTGTAAAATAGCTGAACACCTGCCCGCCCATGGGAAGTAGTGAATTAATTCCTTGTGTTGCTTGTCTTGTACACATGGATTTTGCTTTCCCTAGTAAACTGTCTTTATCTCAACTCATGAGTTTTCTAGCTTTTACCCTTCCAATTCTCTCTACAATCCCACTGGCAGGGGAATGAGCAAATAGCTGTGTGGGGTTGCTGGTTGCTTGGTTGCTGGTTGGGGTTAAACCACAACAGCCCTTTTTGGCACTCAACATGGGGATCAAAGGGTTCAAGATAACAGATTTGATTGGAATGTGCTAGGACAAATTTATAGCTGTTAGTGCTGTTTATTAATTGGCAGGCTCCTGCACTTGCCATGGGGTCACTTGCCTGACTGTATTAGAGCCTAGTGCTCACTAGTGGCTGGTTTTTGCTTCCGCTGTTTGCTGTAGTGCTGTTCTGTTCATCACCTCACTGTATTGTGCCTGGGAATGTTTAGATAACAGCAATGGTGATGTGCTTGGGCTGGCAGATGGCCAGGGCACTGCTGCTGTAATGGACAGGCTGGAACTCCAGTGTGAACTCGAGTTGAAGGGACTGTGACCTATGGATGAGTCCACACAGGAGCAGAGATCCACCTGCAGCCTGTGGAGGAGCCTCACACAGGAGCATGTGGATACCCAGAGGAGACTGTGATCCCACGAGAAGCCAGCACTGGAGCAGGCTCCTGGCAGGACCTGTGGAGAGAAGAGCCCATACTGGAGCAGGTTTGCTGGCAGGATTTGTGAGCCCATGAGGGACCCACACTGGAGCAGTTTGTGAAGAACTGCAGCCCATGGGAAGGATCCATATTGGAGAAGTTCGTGGAGGACTGTGTCCCATGAGAGGGAACCCCACAGTGGAGCAAGGGAAATAAGGATTCCTTGCAGTCTGTGGTGCAGACCATGGTGAGGAAGCTGTCCCCCTGCAGCCATGGAGGACTATGATGGGGACTACTAGTGGTGGATTAGCAGGAAACCCCTTGTTGCAGCCAGGCTGGGAATGAGGGGAGTTAATTGCAATGTTAAATGCTATAACCTGTCCCAAAAGGACTGGGGTGGAGATTGTAATGGATATACCTTTAAATTGTTGCCAGACATTGTTTGAGTTGTATGCTACAGGAATTACTATAATAGTGTCATGGTTTAAGCCCAGCTGGAAATGAAACACCATGCAGCCACTTGCTCAATGCCCCCTCTCTCCCATTCCACCTCAGTGGAATGGAGACAAGAATCAAAGTAAAACTTGTAAGTTGAGAAAAGAACAGTTTAGTTATTGAAAATAAAGTAAAATACAGCAATAATGGTAAATGATGATAATGATAATAAAAAGGGAAAAAACAAGTGATGCAAAATGCAATTACTGCCTGCTGACCGATGCCTGACCCCCCCCCCCCCCCCAACCCAGATTGGCCACCCTTCTGGATAACTCCCTATTGGCCACCCTTCTGGGTAACTCCCTGCAGTTTATATACTGAGCATGACCGTTCTAAGGTTTGGCATATCCCTTTGGTCAGTTTGAGTCACCTGACCCAGCTATGTCCCTCCCAGTTTCTTTTGTGAACCTCCTTACTGGCAGAGCATGAGACAACGAAAAAAGATGTCCTTGACTAAGGATAAACATGACTTAGCAAAAAACTAAAACATTGGTGTGTTATCAACATCATTCTCATTCTGAATCCAAAACACAGCACTGTAACAGCTACTGAGAAGAAATTAACTCTACTCCAGATGAACAGGACAAACAGGAACCACATGAACCAATGGAGGAGAGAAGCCTTAAAAGCAGCAGCAGTGTCCTGACCTGCAGACTAAGGGAATGACATCTGTGTATTATATCAAAGAATAGGAAGGAGTGGGGTGGTTAATGAGGTTGTATTGGATAGTGTAGGACCTGCACATGATGTAAATACTGTGGAATAAGGGGTGGAATGTGCTGGTTTTGACTAGGGTAGAGTTTATTTTCTCCACAGGAGCTAGTATGGACTAGTATGTTTTGGATTTGTGCAGAAAACAATATTGATAACATAGAAATGTTTTTGTTATTGCTGAGTAGCATTTGCACAGCATCAAGGCCTTTTTTGTTTGTCTGCTTCTGATTGTCTCTTCAGTCCTGCTGGCAGGGGAGTGATCGAGTGGCTGCCTGGAGCTAACCTCAACACTTACTCAAATTTCTGCTCTTATTCACAAAGACAATAACTGGCATGAAGTTAAGTGTCCCCAAAATAATTTTGGAACTTGCTACAAGTTTGAAGAAATGAAACATCAAATTCCTGTCTCAGAGCTGTACAGCAACCAACTGTAACATTAGTGATCCAAGATGATCCGCAGGACTGCTTTTAGTATCCAGAAAGCAATCCTTCCCCCCTCCTTTACAAGGAAGAGGGTAAATACCAGGTTTCAGACCACCATAATTTTCATCCTTTTAAAAGGTTAGGTTTTAAAAAGTATCTCACAAAGAAAATTAAATGTTTAAAAAAAAGACAATTCTCACTCCAGGTTAACTGCAAGCACTTTTCTGTTGTGTTCCTCTGAGGAATGGTTTTTCCCCTCAGAGTCCCCCTGAAACCTGTGCTATGTAGTTCAACCCTTTTTCCCTATCATACCTACTCCTGACCCTATTGGCTCAGGGCCAATATCTTTCCTTGGCCCAAAACTAGATATACCCCTGTTTCTTCCTGGTTCGCTCTCTCTCTCCTCGGCCTCCTGGAACATCACATCGAGAATAAAGCCTGGACGGAAGCTGGGGGTGAGAGCCACTCTTTTGAAATCTCTATTCTGTCTCTCTGAAATATATTTCCCTAAAACCCCTGAATAACTGAGCTAGCGAGAGCCGGGGGGTGGCTAGAGGGAAGTATATTTTCACTTTTCCTCCCGAGTGACAAAGCACATGTGTTTTTTAATCTGTGATTGCTTCTATTCCTTGAAAAGCTGGCATTTCCAGCAAATATATAAGCAAACCGAGGAACAAATCTAGAGATTTAATTCAAAACCTAAGAGCAGTTCAGAATCTTATATATCTCAGTTGGATAAGAAAACACAGGACTGTACAAAGATCTCATGCTTAGCTCAATGGTGTGCAACTATGAACAAGTACCAAAAAGCTGAAAGAAAAGTCACCAGAACTGGTATAAAAATATCAGATTTAGGGGAACGTGTGAAGTAATAATCTGAGGCTCAGAACTGCCAGCATGAAGACCTGTTTAACTGATCAATTTGCAACATAAATGAAGAGGAACTACCACACATGGTCTACACATCTCTCCCATTAAATGAACCTAAAACCACAGGACATTTTAGAAGCAATATTGTCTCTGCACCTCCACAACTCCACATCTTCCCAGAAACCCCAACTCTAATCCACTGCCTGTTTACCATAATCGCTGTGCTTTGAGGTGAAATCGCTGTGCTTTGAGGTGATTCTTCTTCTGTACAAACTGTTGACACAGTCGGGGAAGGCAGTCTGGATGAAGAGGATAATGTTGATGTCTCCATGCCACTGTCCTCATTTAGAGCAGAAAGACCCACCATATGGTGTCCATTCAGTTCACTGGTTTTACTCTGAGCACAGGTCTGCAAAGAGCTGAGCAAAGTGCTGTTGTGGAGACAGGTAGGGCTGTGGAAAGCGCTCATAAGCTTTGATGATTTTTGATCACTCTCATCGGAGTCAAGTTTAGGAAAGGACAGGGATTTGATGTTGCTCACTGAAGTGATAGAGGACAAGGACACCTTGGAAGACAAGGACATCTTTTCACAGTTTCCCAACTGTGGTAAAGTGATAAAGCCATTTGGTTTGTGAAGGGGTTTGAAGTCCAACGTAGCCCTTTCTATGGATGTCAGAACTTTTGCATCTTGCAACACAGACTCAGACTCTACTTTGGGCAAAGTATTATCTAATAGCTGGGCAACAATAGGCCCAGTAGTACCAACATGAATTTCAAGAATATTTTTTAATTCTTCCTTATCATTGATAGTTTTTAATTCCAGTTTGTCAAAAGGGTCTTCTTCACATTCAAAATCAGCTGGGTTGAAGTCTGCTTTTGGATGAGGTGGACTGAGAACCTTTTGCTTCACAGCACTGCTGTTGGCTGGTGTGGGAGTAAGAATATTATTGTGCTGCATGCTAGTGAGGATGGGGTTAATAGGAGGAGGCATGACTTGAGGGCAAGGTCCCTCCGAGAACCTCATTTTGGTGATGTCCTCTGAAGCTGCTTTTGAGTTTGCTAGTGCTTCTTCTGCCTTGTGTTCAGCTTCTCTCTGGGAAGCTTCAATTTTTCTGGTATCTTCAGCCCATTCAATTGTTTTCTTTTCCAGTGAGAAGTCATACTGGCCAGGGGTGGAGGGGAAAGGAAAGGAGAAAAAAGATAATTTATATAAGGATCATAACCACTACTTCTAACAGCAACATAAGTAACAGAATAAGAGTTACATAAATTGCCATGGATAGGCATCAATTTTTCTCAGCACCTCTTGTTTCCTAGCATATCTTGTCTGTAGGTTTACAGACTGACAAAACTAAAAGACCTCAGAAATAGCTAATTTTGTATCTAGCACTAAAACCTGTCTATAGTCTAGATTAAAGTATCATATTTTGCCTCCTTCCTACACTTAGTTTTGCTATAGAGCTACTGATCATCTGTTGGAGGCTAGAATTGTTTGGGGTTTTTTCCTTTCTCTCAGGGAATTTTCTCCCATCTGTTGCCTAAGAGAATAATGACCAAGGTGGGGGGAAGGGGTGCAGCTGGCTGCAGCCCCTTAGCTGAGGGGCTTTCTTTTGGAAGGACAGAGATATCAGGATATTTTGGCTTGGGGGTGAGGGGCTGGGCTCGACTCCTTTCTCTCTCTTGCTCTTGGGATTGGAGCAGAATGGTCAAGTTGCTGCTACCGCAGGAAGAATTTGCTGCCACCATGGAGTCCAGCCCAGCACTGCTTCTTCTTTTCCGTGGGTGAGTCTCTGCTCATAAGACCAGACAGTGAACTGGGACCTTAGTAACACCCAATCTGACTGGAAAGGACCATCACCATATGTTGCTTATTCTTTTTAGCCTTCTGATTGTTTGCATTTTTGTAGTGGAGTTTCTCATGGATTGTAACATAAACAAAGTGATTGTTTACGCATTCCTCTCTAAAGGAGGAACAATTGATGGACTTCTAGTTTGACCAGTGAGGTCGGAGAGGTGGCAACCTCATTCTCCAATCCCTGGTCATTGTCCAGAATCTATATAAATCGAGGTCGAGAAATAAACGCCTCTCTTTTTGCTCTGACAACAGACTGTGTGATTGTCGTTCTTTTCATGTCCTCTAGCGACAACCATATATTCAGGTGCCTCAGGGGAAAACCCGGGACCCTGATCCCCTCCCCCTTCACAGAGGGCGTGTTTTCCTGCTGCATGCGGCAGCTGCTACGGAGAAGCCTGGCTGCAGCTGCCAAGCCCCACTGCTTTCTGCTGCTGCCTCGGACTTTTTCACTACACTCTAACCCAGCACTCCATGTCCACCTGACCCCCACAGCTCCTGCTAAGGCTGTGGAGTTTTCTGGTACATTTTGTTTGCCACCCTGGGGTGTGCCTGCCTCTGCCATTCCAGCCACTGCTCTGAGGTTCCTGCTACAGCTCCTTTCACTATCTGGAGGAACACTGGGCCCGTTGTGAGTTTGTAAAGGAAGCCCCTTTTCTATCTCTCCTGCCTGCGTGTCCGCCATTACCCATGTGGAAAGAGGTGTCCGAGCTCGCACCACAGCGACCCCTGGAGCTGCAGAGGAATCATCACACCTGCCCTGCCCTGCCCAGCCAGGAGCCACGGCTGTGACTGTAACTGCATCGAAGGGGAAGTGCCTACAGCTGAGAGAAGGCTGTGACCGGGGTTCTGTTTTTATTTGTTGTTGCTTTCATTGCAGTTGTTTGTTTGCCTTATTATACAGACACATATATATATATACACACACATAAAGAACTGTTATTCCTTTTCTCATATCTATGTCTGAAAGCCCCATAATTTCAAAGTTATAATAATTTGGAGGGGAGGGGGGGGGTCACATTTTCCATTCCAAGGAAGGTTCCCACCTTCCTTGGCAAACACCTGTCTTTAAAACCAGGACATCATCCCAAGATCAGTTTCACAGCTCTCCTACCCCCTGCCCCCAAGAGAACAGATGTAGCAAACCTACTAGATAGCCATACCCAGATTTGGCATCACTGAACTACCCCCTGTCCACAAGTTCCACAAGTCATTCAAGAGTACAGCAGAGTATTTTTTTTCATCTTAAGACCAATACAGTATTACTCAGTTTCCCCTAAGATATTTCTAAGGGACTTGATATTATAGTTTTATACCCACTAGTTTAAGAGGTATTGGTATTACTTCAGTGCCAGTGGCTCACCAGCAAAGGGCATTGTTATGGGTTAGTACAGTTTAGTTTTTTAGTCATAGAGGAATGTAGAATGATTTTCTGGGTCAGGACCTGGGAATTGCTTTAGAAAGGACAGGGACCTATCAGAGGTTTAGTTGGAATATTGGCATCTGTTTTGACCACTGAAAATGGTCAGCTACGACTTTGGGAAGTACCATATAAAACTCCTTGATTTCCTGCAGGTGGGCCTTTTCCTTCTTTCTTTTGGCCAGAGAGAGACAGGTAACATCGAGTTGGGCCTGCTGCTCCCCCCTTTTGGGAGGGAGCTGGCCTGAGGCCTGGCTGGATTCTATCAGCTCCCAGGTGGGGGGGGAAGGAGAGGTTGCTGCTTTACAACAACTACTTTCTCCAAACTTCCCTGGAGCAGGAAGAGATCTCTGCCAGGCCCCTGATAAGAGCTATGGGCACCTTTTGGGCTGAGGCCAAATTTACACCGAGGGGTGGGCTGAGAAGGTATTTATGACCCTGCCTGGCTTTTTTGTGATTCCGGACTCCCTGGGTGCTCTGATCTCTGATGTTTCTGTGTAAGTTCTTCCTCCCTCACCAGCTCAGCCTTGAACATCTAACACTATGAGCTACAGAGGGAGAGACAAAGACTCTGAGCAGATTTAACCCTTTCCTGGCAACACGAAGCTTCCAGGGCTTAGCCCTTCTCTGAGAGAGTAAGAAAGGACAGAGTGAACATAAAGAAGAAACAGCATGAAGTCAGTAGAGCAAGAGTGAAAAGACTATTAGGACAGAGGGTTGAAGAGTTGGTTGTTCTATTCTTACTTAAGCCATGGAAATGAACTCTATATTTAGATCATTCCTTTAAATCATGGGAAAGATAAGCATTTGGTGAGATGATTGTTTTGATTTGTGTGTGGATTTGAGCAAAGGTATTTGTGATGGACTAAGTAATATTAATCCTATAAGATGCTTGAACAGAGATAAAGATGAGAAGCCTTCTGCGCCAGTGAAGAAGTGAGAAGATATCTCTGTACCTTGAGATGAAGAATCCTTTGCTTTTGGAGTTATTCATCTTTAAAAGGTGACACCCCAATATGCAAAAGTCTAAGACCCATGACCCATAAGCAGCTTGGGAACCTGCTAATGGGAGGGGTCAGAAAGGCAGGTTTCCCCACACGGCTGTTTTTGTGACAGTTAAAAAACCCACAGGAGAAATGTTCTAGGTTGTCAGTGGGATCCATGACTCTAAGAGAGACTCTTCCCCTACAGAATTGATGAAAGACTATTGTGAGATGGTGAAACTGACTGAAAATTACAAGTTTTGTCTCTTTATGTTGTTTTGTAGGAAAGTGAACAGTTTGTAAGGGGAAGGAAGAGTGTTTTTAGAGTTTCATTCTGTTTTGTTTTAGCTTTTTTCCCCAACTTTCTTTTTTCTATTCTTTTAGTGTGTGTTAATAAAACTATTTGTTCATTTTAAAGGTTAAGCCTGCTTTGTTTTTCTCCTAGTCTCCCTCCCACAGAAAAAGAGTGAGTACTAAGACCAGAATTTAGTGAACGTGAAACCACTACAGGCATATACTGGCTACGCCGATGATGACAACTACCTGCAGTAACAAATTTTGCTGCAGTTACTGTCATGAGAGGATCTCACAAGCTTTTCTCATTTAACATCAGCTCCTTCAGGGCCAGGTTAGCACAGGAAGGCGTTTGTAAGCTACTCACTATCAATTTACTGGTTATAATAGTGGCCTGGTTGAAAGGACAACATTCTGAATAGACTATATTTACTTAAAGCTTTAATATCTTAGTAAGTATTAACAACCTCAAATACTCTTTAAATAACAAAAAAATGTTCAGAAAACACAGCCTACAAGTTAAATCCAGGGTATAACCTGTGACTCACAGGAAGTTATAAGATACCCTTGCCAGGATAATGGCCCATAACTGGAGTGCTCTTGCCATAGGACTGCTAGGTCATACAGATTCCTGTCTCTAAAGAGCAACAAACCAGCAAGGCTTGCTAGGCCTCTACTAAGCTTTTCTGGGACTTGCTATGTGTTGTACCACATCCTATCCTATAGCAGGCTCCAGTGAGATCCTGGAGACCTGTTGTCTCAACTGCATAACAGTTTTCCATTCCCTTAGCTCTAACTCTCCAAGAGGTATGATACACAATTTATGAGCAAGGCGACTTTGAAAAACAAATCACTGGCAGAAGTGCTGAGCACTACTCATTATACATTCTTTTCTCTCTGAACAGAGCTATCAGGGGTTTGTGTGTGTGTATGGCTATATTCATAGACCAAAACCGACCAAATATTTTTATATTAAAAAATTGCTTTGGGGAATTTTGCTTCCTTGCACTTTTTTTTTTTTTTTTTAACAGCTCTCACTGCAGCTGTAAAAAAAGTCATATTGCACTGCAAGATGCATATTCTACATAGTTGCATCCTATTATGCAGGGTACTTCAATTGGACATATTATACTTGAGCCTCAGCATGGCAGGAAAATGGAGACGTAGCACAATGAAGCCAGCAATAGGACATTAGTTGCCTTTAGCTCTTCCATACCACCCTAACTGGGTGGAAATATGTGTATTAGGACAATCAGGTAATCATTTAATGGTTATAATGAAAAAGCCATGATGTAGGGTAATTGAGATAGCTCTCCAGTGGATGAGTTGCAGGGCAGAAAAATCAATTTTAAAAAAAAGAAAAAAGGGAAGAAAAAACCAGAACTATCTGTCACAACTGAAATGAAAACAGTCATCAGTTTGGACTGCCAAGGAAAACCATGGATCCAAATGAGAAAATATAGTTCAATTAGACTTCTTGTATCATAACCTACATTTGAAGATTAGATTTTCAACATTTACGCTAAAGCCACTGATTTTATGGTAAGAGACCTGCTTCTCAAAGACCTGGAAGCCATCTGTGTACCATGCTGTAACCTGTTTACCTGTTTACCCTACAGCTGGAAAAGAATTCCCACTCAGAACTGCACAGAAAACAAGAACTGAAAATTTATTTCTTCATCCCACAATTGTGAGAATACATAAGATACGGTTATATAAACACTTGTTACCCTCAAACAAGATTCTACAAGTATACCATAGCATGGGTGTATCAGTTCTTAGCATTTGCCTCTTAAAAATGCTATTCAGATTTAGTCAGGGTAACAATTAGACCTGTAACCACCTGTTAGGGGTTAGGCTTTTTATTTTTTTTTTTCTTTTCTTTCTCTCAGGAAATTTTCTTTCTATTTGTTGCCCCAGAGTGTTACCCTGGTTTTTCTGAGTTTTTTTATTAGCCTTTTGATTTTCATAAATGGAGTCAAATCTTTTAGTTACTGTAGAATATTAGAGCAGTTCTTCTACCTTTCCCACAGAAGTAATATAAACAAATCCTTTGTTTTTCATTCTTTGTCCTTTGTTTGCATATTTCTAACCTGAAAACAATTGTAACTGACAATTCGTCTGGCCACTGAGGCTGAGGGGTGGAAACCCCAAAAAGCCAATCTTCTGCTAGACCCACAAATGTATAAAAGTAAAAGAATAAACAAAGGGTCTCTTCTCTCCGCTCTTTCAGCTGGGAGCTGGATCAAAGGAACCTCTGCGAAAATCTCTTGTCTGCGTGTGATTGCTTTGTGTGTCTCGGTGACACCAGAGTGTTGCAGTTTGTTCAAGTTCTAAAGTTGCTAAACGGTTCTGTACCCTTTGTTTGGTCTGAGTCTGGGGTTCTGTCTCAAAAGATGTTTACTCCCCCCGAACTGTCCGTTACCAAGACCCTGTCCTTTTTCCTGAAGATTCTAAACCAATCTTTCCCAAAAACAATTTTCATTCGTTTGTATAATTTGGTTTCCTTTCACTGGTTCCCTATTAGCCCCGAAAACCTTCGTTTACCTTCTTCAGTTCCCCACGATTGGCCAGAAGTCACTGCTTGCCCAAACCCCTCTGTATATAGCTTGTTTTTCCTGGCACTCGTGGTCTGTCTGCCACCAGCAATTCGGGAAATAAACTCACTGGATTCAAGGCAACAGATCTCCCTTTCATATCCTTGTCTCTGCCTGTGCCAAAGTAATAACCACTAAGCCGAAAAAGCTCAGAGACGCCTGCCCGTAGCTCAGCTCGGGAGGAGGTGTCCCACACTGTTGTATTTCCCCACGAGACTAGACGACCGCTGATGGCAAAAGTAAAAGAGTCTGCTCTCTTTCACCAGGTGGGATATTACAGCTTTTATTCTCGAGTCCTGCCCTGCTTGGCTGGAGCCCTTCCCGATGGCTTGCCGGTGCCAGAGAGAGCTCAGCCCCACCCATCCGGGGGCTTTTTCCCCAGGGGGCAGGGCCCAGAGGCAGGGACAAGACACCACCCAATCAGGGAGAAGTGGCAGTGGAAGAGAGTTAGGTTACAGATGAGTAAGGAAAAACCACATGATACAGATTACAAATCCGATAAAACACAATATAAACCCAATTAATTCATTACAACACCACACAATATTGCCCATGCAGAAAATTAGAGGTAGCACGGAGATTTCCGCCCCGGCAATACCTAGGACTCAACACGTGGTCCCCCTCTGCAGGGACCCCGCGGAAGATTCGTGGAATTAATTTCTGAGAGAATTTGGCCATCAGGACTCTCCCGAGAACACACCGATTTGTGTCCGGCAGCGTTCCAAGGGGAGGAGGCAATAACCCTTCAGCACTCGAAAGGGCTGTCTCTGGCGAGGAACCTTTTCCTGTGGATTTTTGTTCTGGACAACGGAAGGTGAGTATCCCAGACAGGGGAATACAGAAGTGAATAAGTGAATGGGGGGGGGGGGGGGGGGTGCACTGCTTCCTGAGGGAGAGGGAAGCCGTGGGAAGCCACACGGCACGTTCCCCTATCCAGACAGGTCTCCGGCAGTTATTGTTTCGTTTCTCATTTTTGGCACAGGAGAGGGAAGGGTGTGCAACTGACAGAAAAGACAATTATGGGTGCAAAAGCTTCAAAATTGTCAGCTGCACAGAAAGGGATTTTTTTTCAAGTTGTGGGACTCCTTGAGGAGGGAGGTAAAGAGTCAAAATATTCCCGGAGTCAGTTAAAAAGGTTTGTGTGATGGCTGTGTGTGCATTTTCCAAATGTATCCTCCTCAGAGGTCAAGAAAGTCCCTTTCTGGGATCAAGTGGGAACAGAATTATCCGTTCTAGTGAGGCAGGGAGATAAATCGGCAGCTAAATTCCTCAACCTATTTCTTTTAATACAGACAGAATTGAGTGAAAAAGGGAAGATGCAGGAACAGTCAAAACATGTCTCCCCAGTTCCCCTGCCCCCCAGTCCTAAACCCTTGGCCCCTAAGCTGGGAGAACTGCCTGGGACAGACCACAAAGTGCAGAGCAGCCACCGGTGCTCTGCCCACATGATGGCTCCTCGGCACCCTAGCTTTCCTGGTGAGGTACCAGCCGGCAAAGATCTGTTCTTGGAACCCTTTTCCCCAGTTGCGAATCTCCAAGTTATGGTTCATAAAGGTTCTCAAATACCCCCAGTTTCTTTGTCTACCCAAAATGGCCCCAAGGGGCATGGGGGGAGGGGGGGGGAAGGCCACAAGGCAGGACCATGTTCAACTTCATCCCACAATCCTTTCCTTGTCCACCCCTTTTTGGTCACCTGACCACTCCTATCCCTCAGGCACCACCCCTCCTCTGATGCCAATCACTTCAGCCCCCTCCCCTGACTCCATCCTTTGCTCCTCCCTTGATTACATCACCTGAAAACCCCTCCTCCCTTGGTATCTCCCTTTCCCTGTTGGCTCCACCCCCTGTTCCCATGAGGTTATCCTAAAGTATCACCTGTCTTGGTCTCAGTCCCGCCTCTGTTACCTCCCCTGTCTTGGGCAGCTCCACCCTCCCCTTCTTACTTCTGGTTCCCACGGTCCGGAACCAGGAAGTGATGGACCTGGAAGCCAGAACTCAGAACAGGGGCCTCTCCTGTTTACTGAACCTGTACATTATAGCTGGACAAGGTGAAATCCCACATGGGAACCATTTTCCTACCAAAATAAAAAGGAACTCTGTAAAGCCCTGTGGGAATACACAAGACAGAGAGTAAAACAGACTTAATTAGCATGGCTGGTTTGATAACCAAGATGCCATGGCAGGAACAAACAGAGCCTTGAAGATTACAGGAGATGGGATTAAACCTGCTCACAAGAAGAGATTCAATCAACCCTCTGCAAGCAAAACATGTTGTGAATGTATGAGTTGTCTGTATGATCTTTTAACCTGATTATTGTAGTGGAAAATTATTAACCTTCCTGAAATGGTATATAAGCTTTTGGGAAACCTAAGTAAAATTGAATTCTGATCACCAAATCAGTCTTCTCGTCCCTCTATCAATCATCAGTAAAACCCAGAAAAAATTTGGCAGTAAGAGCGAATATTTTAAAAGCCTTCTTAAAACCATCTTCTCTTCGAATGTGTTGGTTCCTGGTGACCTCCCAGAGTTGTTTTCATGTCTCCTAGTTCCCACAGAATACCTCCTGTGGGAGAGAACATGGAAACGATCTCTGAAGGAGCTTCTTCCTGAGCTTTTAAGAGTTCCTGACTGCACCTTTGATGCTGATGGGAACCAAATTATACTTGATCATTCGTGTGGTGAAGGGGATTGGATTGTGGCCCCAAAACAGGCTGAGAAAATCCCACAGCCGGTTTTGGAGCATGTAAAGAGAGCTGCTGAGAAAGCTTTGGTTACCATGACTACCAGGGACCCCAAATTCAGTTATGTTAATGTTAAACAGTCTCCTCTAAAATCATTTCTAGATTTTGCAGAAAGGCTTCGGATGGTGATTGAACAACAAGTAGAGAGTCAGTTTGTTCAATTAGAAGTCATGACAGAGATAGCACAGGCCAATGCAAATGACACTTATAAACAAATCATAGTGGCCTTTACACTGAATCCACCACCGACCCTGGAAATGATGGTCGAGGCGTGAGCAAAAAGAGCTGTCGTTATGGAGCCACAGAAGAGAGGAGAGGGGTTGAGAAGGACGGTTGCTGCAGCAACACCTTACAAACAGTACAATGGACTGCTCCGTTGTTTTATTTGCAAACAGGAGGGACACATTGCCAGGGTTTGCCCTTATGGGGACAACCAGCAGGATGGACAAAATAACAAACAGGGTGGGGTGGGACAAATCAATATCCCAAAAAACTAAAGGAGGAGCGCGGATCTGCCCCATGTGAGGATAGAAATGGGGCAAATCAGAAAGGGACAGAGGGAGAACAAAGTAGTAAAGTTTAGGAGCCACACCAACCATTCATGCTAACAATTGTAAAAAGTACATATTTTGATTCACATCGCTGGCAGGTGATTGCTACTGACTCACTGGATATGGACTCTTTTCTTGAACTGGACTGTAGATACATTGTAGTTGGGGACACTAAGCACACACCCCCGGAGATCGAGATTTCTCCTGCAATCATGACATCAGATCCAGGGGGACTTATTTTCCTGATGCACTGTGTCCACCCACCCTATTTCCTCCCAAAGGACCAGGTCATCGCCCAAGCCATCCCAATACCAACGAAGCTCCTGGTAGACAACACATATCCAGATGTCTACTGGGTGGAGGTGGTGGGGGAGGACAAACCAATCATAGGGTGTGGAATCCATTGAGGTGGAGAGTATCAACACTTAGATGGATTGATAGACACCAGGGCATATGTGACACTCATTCCTTTTAGGTTATGGCTGTCACATTGGGAATTGCAACCTGTGCAGGGCAAAGTACGTGGCATTGGGGGCTCTCAATTTGCAAAACAATCTAAGAACGTTGTGCAAATTGAGGGGCTGGATGGGCAATTGGGAAGTGTTCGCCCATTCATTTTAGATTATGCAGTTCCCTTGTGAGGGAGGGACACCATGGCCCAGTGGGGGGTGAAAATTGGGATCCTGAAAACCCCTCAGGATTTTCTGATGGCAGCCACTGAGGAGCGCCCTGCTCAGAAACTAAATTGGAAAACTGATAGCCCAGTCTGGGTAGACCAGTGGTTGCTAGCTAAGGATAAGGAATTGAAGGCACTCAATGAGCTTGTGGAGGAGCAGTTGGCCAAAGGTCACATCATGCCAACCACAAGCCCTTGGAACTCCCTGGTTTTTGTTATTCGGAAGCCGGGGAAAGACAAGTGGTGGCTCCCGCACGACCTCAGAAAGATTAACGAGGCCATTGAGGACATGGAGTCACTCCAGCCAGGGATGCCTTCCCCTTCGATGCTCCCCCAAAATTGGAACCTAGCAGTCATGGACATCAAGGACTGTTTTTTCCAAATTCCCCTTGACCCAGCTGATACTCCACGGTTTGCCTTCTCGATTCCTTCCATCAACCGAGAAGCCCCAATGAAACGCTACCATTGGACCACATTGACTCAGGGCATGAAAAATAGCCCTGGCATTTGCCAGTGGTATGTGGCTTCGTTGCTGTCCCCGGTATGTGCCAAAGCAGGAAAGGCCATCATCCTGCATTACATGGATGATGTGCTTGTGTGCGGCCCCGATGACAATGTGCTTCAACACGCTCTTGACCTAACTGTTGATGCTCTAATTGCTGCAGGGTTTGAACTCCAGCAAGAGAAAGTTCAATGGATGCCCCCTTGGAGGTTTCTGGGCTTGGAGATCACCAGCAGAACCATTTGACCCCAGAAGCTGGTGATCAAGGAGGACCCTAGGACCTTGGTGGATCTCCAATGACTGTGTGGGTCTTTAAACAGAGTCAGACCTTGGCTAGGCATTACTACCAAAGACCTAGCCCCCCTCTTCAATTTACTGAGGGGGCGAGAGGAGCTAGATTCACCTAGGGTACTGACCCAGAATGCAAGACTTGCTACAGAAAAGGTACAGTCAGCAACACCCAACAGGCAAGCCCATCGGTGCCTGCCAGACCTGCCATTCAAATTCATTGTGTTGGGGAGGTTGCCACATCTCTATGGAGTTATATTTCAATGGGACAAGGACAAGGGCCAGAGGGACCCCCTCTTGATTATAGAGTGGGTGTTCCTCAGTCATCTACGGTCCAAAAGTATCACAAAGCCACAAGAACTAGTGGCTCAGCTAATTAGAAAAGCGAGAGGAAGGCTGCGTGAACTGGCAGGGTGTGATTTTTCATACATTCACTTACCACTCAAATTACCATCAGGCAAATTTACAAAAGAGATGTTGGAGCAGTTGCTCCAAGAAAACGAGGCTCAGCAGTTTGCTTTAGACAGCTGCCCTGGACAAATTTCAATTCACAGTCCAGCTCACAAATCTTTCAATTCGGAATTTAAATTGGTTCTAAAAGAGAAATTGAGTAGGAAGCCGCTTAAAGCACTGACAGTTTTCACCGATGCGTCTGGAGCATCCCACAGGTCTGTGGTAACCTGGAAGGATCCTCAAACTCAGCAGTGGGAGTCAGACATTGAGGAGGTCGAGGGTTCTCCTCAAATTGCTGAGTCGGCCGCAGTCATCAGGGCATTTGAGAGGTTTTTCGAACCATGCAATTTAATCACGGATTCGGCATATGCAGCAGGGGTAGCGGCTAGAGCATAAAATTCAGTTTTGAGAGAGATCTTGAATCAAAATCCCTTTGACTTGCTCTCGAAATTAATCTATCTGATCTCCCACTGAGAGCAACCATATTATGTGATGCATGTGAGGTCACACACGGACCTGCCAGGCTTCATTGCAGAGGGCAATCGAAAGGCTGATGCCCTAGCCACCCCAGTAGAAAGGGCCAGTTTACCTGATCTGTTCCAGCAGGCCAAGCTGAGTCATCAGAGTTTTCATCAAAATGTACCTGGTCTAGTCCACCAATTCCATTTAAGGCGAGATCAAGCCAAGGCCATTGTGGCAACATGTCCAAATTGTCAGAACTATGCCATCCCATCTTTAGGCTCAGGAGTAGATCCCAGAGGACTTAGTAGTTGTGAGGTCTGGCAGACCAATGTCATGCACATATCCCAATTTGGTAAAGTACATGCATGTATCTGTCGATACCTTCTCTGGAGCAGTCTATGCCTCCACCCACACAGGGGAGAAGGCCACAGATGCCCAAAAACACCTGGTGCAGGCCTTCTCCATGCTGGGGATCCCCAAGGTCATCAAAACAGATAACAGGCCCACGTATGCCTCCAAGGCATTTGATGAGTTCCTGCAGCAATGGGGAGTAGAGCATAAAAAGGGCATTCCCTACTCCCCCACAGGCCAGGCCATGATTGAAAGGATACATCAGTCCCTTAAGAGAGTTCTTGAGCAGCAGGGAGGGGACAGCAGGGTGCTAGCACCACAACTTTGGTTCTGCAAAGCCCTCTTCACTGTCAATTTTTTAAACTGCTCTTTTGAAAATCTAAACCCTCCAGTGGTCCGTCATTTTAGTCAGAATGTCTCCTTGCGACTGAGAGAACACCCTCATCATGGTGAAAAACCCAGAGACATGGGAGGTAGAGGGCCCATATGAGCTGGTAACCTGGGGACGTGGGTACGTGTGCGTATCCATGCCCTCCAGCCTGAAATGGGTCCCTTAAAAATGGGTAAAACCCTATCTCCCCAAAACATCTAAAGGGCCAGCCAACCAACCCAAGGACGTGACAGTGGCTTCATTAAGGAGACACCGACAGGAAAAAGCGGAGGAACCTGAGTCCTGATCCCAGATTCATTATCAGATGTTTTTGAGTTGTTATTGTATAATTCTTTTTTCTTTTTGAGGTTGCCCCATCCCCAAAAATGCTGATGTACATCCTGTCACTTCTGGCAATCCTCATCCAGTCTTCGGAAGCATGGATTGTCCCTCAACCCCGAAAGAACGTATGGGTAACCCTGGCCAGTGCATTGAAGCAAGACCATCTCTGTATGTCAATGGCAGCAGTTCACAACCCTTTGTTGACTTGCCTGGTGGGGATCCCTTTTA
This sequence comes from Hirundo rustica, assembly GCF_015227805.2. Taxonomy (NCBI): domain Eukaryota; kingdom Metazoa; phylum Chordata; class Aves; order Passeriformes; family Hirundinidae; genus Hirundo; species Hirundo rustica. The sequence continues at coordinate 3,885,637 of NC_053487.1, forward strand.
AACAAACACAATTTCCTGAAAGTTTGTTGAATTTACATTTTAACCCACACCACCCTCTAGTGCCCCAAGAGCGCCCGGCAATAAGTCCTTCCTCACACAACCCCTTTCACCAGTGGATGCCATGGATGAAAGAACTCCCAGATGCAGAGCAAGAGCCTCAGGAGTTTGAACTCCTTGGCTCTGCTCATGCTGCCTTTTGTATGCATTTAGACTATTCACCCAGTTATGGGCCACAGCGGTTTATCAAAGTGGCACAATACAAAAGGGAATTCACGGCTTCCAAGTGGTGTGCTGTGGCAGATAAAGTTGCCACCTTCTCTACTGATGCTCCCAAAAAACTCCCTAAAGGGAACTTTTTTATTTGTGGGGACCGAGCATGGGCAGGCATTCCCTCTCATCTTTATGGAGGCCCATGCACCATAGGTCAGCTGTCCCTGTTTTCACCTAACCAGAGAAAAATTTTGAATTGCAACCAAAAGAAAACTTTGACCATCCAAAAACGTAGCGTTCAACAATTAGATGAGAACTGTGACCCTGAAAATTTCCATTGGTCAAAGTCCAAAAGGGTTGCTGTCTCATTGTTTTTGCCATGGGTATCAGCAGCCAAAGCTCTGGGTTAATTGGGCTACCTAGAATGCTGGGTTACAAAACAGGCCAATTTAACATCAACTGCACTTAGTGACCTCCTTAAAGATGAGGAAATCACCAAGAAGGCCATGTTACAAAATAGGGATGCCATTGACTTCCTCCTTCTCTCATATGGCCATGGGTGTGAGGAATTCGAGGATCTCTGTTGTTTCAACCTGTCATCCAATAGTGAAAGCATCCACGCTTCCATCAGAAAAATGAAGACCCTGATTGGAAACATCAAACAAGAAACTGAAGACTGGACGAGCAATATCTTTAAGAATTGGGGACTTTTGGGATGGGAAGGTTCTATTGTTAAATCAGTTGTATGGTTTCTAGTAGTTGTATTTCTTATCCTAATTGCTTTCAGAGCCTTAAAAATTATGGTGATAGGTTTAAAGAAGGTAGCTTCTCCCACTCATGTGTTGAACCATGTAGTAGTTTCAAGAGAGCAACCATGGCAGAAGGAAATCTGCCTGAAAGTTTAAGAAGGATTCTGAAAAGCTTCTTTACACTGCATTCTTTCCTTTTAAAAAGAAAAGGGGAAGATATTGCACCAGAGGTGATGAATGGATGGTATTTAAGAGACAAAAGACCTAGCTGGACATCTTGGAATGACATTGAAATGGTCCTGAGGGAGGAGGGAGGAAGGGGTGCAGTTGTTGCAGTCTCTTAGCTGGAGAGTGACCTCTCTGGCTGGGGAGTTTCTCATGTAGCCTTGGGGGAATTATTGCACCTGCCCTGCCTCACTAGGGCCTGCTAGTGCCCTCTGCTGGCTGCAAGAGAGTCAGTGAAATCGTCACCTTGCCAGGGCCCGCCAGCACTCCTGCTGGTTGTGGTTGTAACCACAGCAAAGAAGAAATTGCTTGACAGGTGAGAGAAGGCTGTTATTTGGTTTCTGGTTTTGTTTGTTGTTGCTGTTGTTGTTTGTTTATCTTGTTAAATATATTTTGCTAAAGAGCTGTTATTCCTTTTCCCATATCCTTGCCTGAAAGTGACTCAATTTTGAAAGTTATAATAATTTGGAGGGAAGGGAGTCATATTTTGCATTCCAGGAAGGTTTCTGTCTTCCTTGGCAAACACCTGTTTTTTAAAGCAGGACTCCACAACAAAAATGTTGTACTTTTTTGAAGTAGATATGCTAAAATAAACATTATTAGACTTTTTTAAAAGTAGAAGGTTTTTGCACAGCCTATCATATTTTTAATTTCTATACATTCTAATAGATCTTTTGCAACTACTGCCTGGCATACAAAATGACACTACAGGACCATCAAGACTAACATTTGAACACGTGTAAACTGTGACTACTTGCAGTTTACAGTGCCACGGGGAAGAGAGCAGAAAGGCAGAACACATCACTTACCTGGGCTTCTCTGACAAGCTGAGAAGAATCAGGCAGGCTGAAACCAGTGGGTAATCCAACCTTTGCTGGGATTTTGAATTTGTCTCCTATCTTAAATGGGACATCATCAAGATAACTGAAAGGACCTAAGATCAAAAGTAGATATTGTATTAAAAAACCTTACAAGCTTAGTGCATTCAATTAAGACTCACATTTCTGTATCTGAGAGCTATTTATCTCTGATGCCCAAACTATACCAGGTGACTCAATACAAAGAAAGTTGCTTAATCAGAAACACGATGAATCTGTTTGGACTCCATTGTTTCAGTTTTGGTTTTTTGGAGGTGTTTTGTTTTGCTTGTTTTTAATGTTTTATCTCATAACTACTAACCCCCCCCCCCCAGTACACAACACAACAATCCAACAACTGAATAGATTTTGAAGTCAATACACCAAATGTTTTAGCTTTCCTTGTGACAAGACTATCCCTACACAACTGGAAGTTGAAGCTCTCTCCTGAACACTGTATTCTGTCTCTAAAAAATTCATCTTTTTATCATATTCAAAACAGGTTTTAAAATAACCCAGCTTTAGAGCAGCTAAGCTAAAGTAAAATCCAAGTATTGGCATACAAGTGGGAAGTCACATTTATACAGAAGTGGTCACAAGGGAAAAGTGGCCTAAAGTCTAGACACTCCACTTGAACCAAAACAGTGAAATAGCTCAAGACTATTTAGCATAGCAATTTTGATTTTTGAAACAAGGCAATATAACTTAATTAGCTGTCTTATTTTGTGATCACTCCAATGAGAAGCCTCAGACTTATTTCATGGTCCTCCATCTGTCACTCACATGGTATTAAAAAATATTTTAGGATTAAACTCTTTCTTCAGGCATCCTGCAAACTCATAAGGCAGAATTACTTAAAGCTCAACCACCTCCAAGCAGCCAGACTATAGCTTTGCTTTCCTTGAGCTGTTGTGAAGAAGTATTAGAAAACACACAATATAAATTGCAGTCACTTTCTTGGATCTCTGGTCTAAGCTTTTGGAATTACAAGCAAGGTTTCCAGCTGTGTATAACAATCTGAAGCATTCCTCTAACACTCATTTGTAACTTTGCCTTGAGTGATACAGATCCAAAGAGATGTGAGTGACATCACTAAGATGGTGTTCAGTGACTAACCTCTTGTTCAGTGAGCTGACTTGCCATTTTTATCTGACTGTAGCAAGGCATCTCACTCCCCACATGAGCTTATCTATTGTTTGTTAACCAGTCAGATAACTCGAACAGGACAAGCTGTCTTGTAGTGAGTTATTTTGGAACCATGGGGTTAACACTGGTCTAGCATCTCCCAACTGCCGATAAGCATCTTACTTTTGAAGTAAGATTTGACAATATAAGCTGAATTTCTGACAGATACACTTTACAACTGTAAAAGCCACACCAAACTACAGCAAAGCATAAATGTTCTATACATTTTCCTAGAAATGTGTGGAGTTTCTCCCATGAGTGGGGACATCTATTTCATGGTTACTTTCCAATGGATTAAGTGAAGGAATCTATGTGCATTATTGTCATTTCAGTGGTAAGTTATGTTTGACTCCTAAGCAATACTATTTCTTTTGCTAGCTTTACTATAAGTACTTTGATATAGTGCACTGTTTTATGTTATACTATAATCTATGAGTAGTTTTTTTAGTTTTATACTGTGTAGTAATTCTGATTAAGACCTTCCATCAGTTATCTTTTGTCTGTTCATTTGTCTTAATAAATAATTCATTTTTATACAAATATATCTGATTTGCCATCATTAGAACTTGCAGGGAAAAGTTGCAAAATGCACACTGTTGATAGTCTGAGGCTAAGATGCATTGCTCAGGCTCCTCTCTCTGAGGAGTTTTGAAAGCAAGGGGGTCTTCTTGGCACCTCGTGACTCAGTGGCAGAGCTTCTTTAATAAACTTTGTCGGAAGCTCCCACTCCACTCAGGACACTGACCCATTTTCATACTCAGATGACAGTTAAGGTACTGTTTGGATTCCTTCACTATTGACAAGGCAGTCACAGGCTCCAAAAGGATAAGAAGCTGTTAAAATGAGGAATATCCTGTTAATTTGGAATTCATAGAATCATAGAATAATTCCCTGAGTTGGAAGGAACCCACAAGGATCATAAAAGTCCAACTCCTGGTCTGGCACAGGACAGCCCCAAGAATCCTACCACGTGCCCGAGAGTATTGTCCAAACGCTTCTTGAAGTCTATCAGGCACTTCCCTGGGGAGCCTGTTCCAATGCCCAACCACCATCTGAGGGAAGAACCTTTTTATAATATCCAACCTAAACCTTCCCTGACACAACTTCAGGCCATTCCCTCAGGTCCTGTTACTGGGCACCAGAGATAAGAGATCAGTGTCTGCCCTTCTCCTTCCCCTCACAAGGAATTTGTAGATGAGCACATGGCTGCTAATCACGGAGACTCCCAGAGCTGCTCTTTCTCCTTATTCAGTTTTTTGTTGTATTTTGTTAAGGTGCAATAAACCTTTGAAATTTTAAAACTGGGTGTTGTTTCTTACCACTATCACACAAGAGGCAATGCTCCACACCCCACCCCTGGAGCCCAAGTCTAGCCCCAGAGTGGCCAGATAACCAGAAGTCCCACATGGGGGAATAGCCCAGGAAAGCCAAAGGGTATTTAACCTGAGACACAAGCAAAGCACATCTTGCTTGACCCTACCTCCTCCTGGAATTTCTATTAGCTGAACACCACTGGAACTAGGAGTGGTAGCTATGTTTGGTTTTTTCTTTCTTTCTCTTTTTCTTCTTCTAATTCCCTCTTCTTGGAATTTTGAGTAACTTAAAATTGAATGGGCTTGGAGCTTGTTAAGTTGAATGGGCTAAGTTAATATTTTGTGAAGTGTTTTGTGTTGATTGAATGCTGCTCTAAACCTTTTGCTAGGGTTCTCTGATTTTCTGAAGTTTCCAGTAAAGTTTTTCTTCTTGTTTTGACCTCTTAAGAATATCTTGTTGGTATTTCTCCCATGCTCAGAGACAACTCAGAGTACATGAAAAAAATGTAAGCCCTTTTAAGTGTCTCATCAAGCAATGATTTCGTTGTCTTACAGTAGCAAAATGGAAACATTTCAGATAAAACCAGTTACTAGTTATAAATGGGCAACAGGTTTGAAACCAAGTAGAACTTAGTTTTTGTGGTCACAAAACACACATAATTCTCAGAAACTGGAATTAGAAGTTTTCAAGTTATATAGTGACAGTGATAATTCAACAGTAATATTAACATACTGCACTTGAATAACAAACCATTTGTGCAATAGGTATGAGCTGTATTTCTAGACGGTACTAATTACTGGAACTTAAGCTTGAACTTCCAATTATTCAAATGACGAGAGCATTTGAAGTTACACACTTAGGCATAGGTATAGATGTATGCCAAGAACACCCTCCAGAACAGGAAAAGTGTTCCTTCCTCTCCATTCATACCTTATGTTCCCATCTTCATCTCCATCTGAACACAGTTCTCAGTAGGTGCTTTAGGTGGCTCTACTTGAGCAGGGTTTTGGACATGACCATCTCCAGAGGTCCCTTCCAACCTCAACCATTCTGTGATTCAACAACAGTCTTCTAACCTCCAATAAGCAGCTCAGTAATAAGTACAAGTGATACATCAACTATATTGACTGATTTCATCAGCCTGCCAGAGACACTGAACGGATAAAAACCAGGTAGCTATTGGACTAGATGCTTTACAGCAAGCCAAAATTCACTTGGTCGAATTAATTCTTAACAACCCTGGAGAAAACTGAAAAAAATTGCCTTGCTAATTTCTTAAGACATAATAAGCCAAGGAAGTTGCTCTACTAGTCCTCAGAAACAATACCATGACGGTGTCACTGGTATCATTAGGAACAGAGGGCACACAGAGTAGACAAGTTAAGCAGCCAGCTTACAGCACCATTTGTTTTGATTTTGTTATTTTGAAGCCAGGAGCATGTCCCACCACACCATACTGTTTTGAGAAATATTTAAGACAGATTGAATTCTAGCTCTGAGCAGTGTCTTTGCTAGTCTGGTTTAGGAAGGAAAAGAGAGAAGTAAAAATAGACTCAAAGGACAAGCAGTTCAGAATGTTCGTAGATAGAAGAGAACAACTGGTAAAAGGGTGGCAGATTGCAAATAAATAAATTCATTATCTTGCAGCAGGATCACTGGGCCACAAAGGAGACCATATAAAAATTAAGTTTTGATTGGTGTCATGGGGTGACTGTGTATCCCCAATCGTCTGTTGGGTGCAGGGGGGAGGGCAAGCGCGGTTTGTTTTTCCCCAGGAAAACCCTGCTCATCGGAGTGACCTTGAAGCGGGGGAGCTGGAACACGGCAAGACAAAAGAAGCTCTGTTGTTTTTTTGCCCCAGCAGTTAGTTAGTTTAGTGCTAGCGTAGTTAGACGCTGTAGAATAGCTGAAGCTTTTTGCTTTTTTTTTCTTTTTCTTTTTTTGTCCTTTTTTCCTTCCTTTTTGCTTTTTCTGTCCTCTCCTCGGAACTGTTCCAACCTCTCCGGACTAAGGACCTGGGGAAGCACCGGGGGCCTCCACAGGGGACTCACCCCACCAAGATCAGCCCTGCACATCTCCTTTTCTCCCAGCATCAGCAGATACGGAGTGGTGGAGCACAGTGACGACCCTTGAGGAGACTTTCTTTAAGTTTGTTATCCCTCCGTAAGCGGCACGAAGCTCTTGTCATCGGGTATTGTGCTGGGAGTGCTTTGCCTGTTTAATAAACAGGTTTTTTCCACTTCTCTCTGAGGAAATCTTTTTTCCCGAACCAGTTGGAGGAGGGGAGGGGGGCCCTGTGGGAGGGTTTCTCTCAAAAATCTGCCTGAAACCACCACAATTGGTCATTTTTATTAATCCTTAACCATGTATTTAAGTGAGGCATTTCTTATTCTGTAGCTCAACTTTTTACTTGCAAGACTGAATAAAAAGCTGAAAGAAAAATGGAATTCTCCAGGACCCTCTTATCAGAAAAATTATCCAGAAAGAACAATGCTGAGTTTCTAAAAGCAGAAGTTTCTATAGCATGAAAAATTATGTTAGAAATTTCACATGAACTGCCCAGTACTGCACTGAATGATTGCTGATTTGAAGATGCATTGTGGTATTTCTTCACGAGACTACACGACCACCGATGGCAAAAGGAAAAGAGTCTGCTCTCTCTCACCGGGTGGGATATTACAGCTTTTATTCTTGAGTCCTGCCTTGCTTGGCTGGAGCCCTTCCCAATGGCTCCCCAGTGCCAGAGAGAGATCGCCCCCCTCCCCCCATGTCGGGGCTTTTTCCCCAGGGGGCAGGGCCCAGAGGCAGGGACATGACACTACCCAGTAAGGGAGAAGTGGGAGTGGAACAGAGTTAGGTTACATTTCAGTGTGGGGGATGGGCACTGCTGGGCAAGGACAGACCACGTGATACAGAGAAAAAGCATTACAATAATGCATGACATACAACAAACTGGACTTTAATGTTCCACAGAAATATTAATCCTTAAGAGATAAGCACATATACAGGCAAATAATTTTTATTATACCAATCACCTACATGACACTATGCATATCAAATGTAGAAGAAGATATTCTCTTCACTTGCCTGCTGAACCAGATTAGTCCAATTTAGGAAAAAAATTCACTGCTGAGCAAAAAGCAAGCATAGTTCTATGATATATTAAAAGCTTCACTTTCAATCCAGCTGTTCACGTGATTTCCATAGAAAGGAGATACAAATCTAGTGTCCACTTCAGCAAACATCAAATCAGTATCACAACTGCAGTTCAGCTTTGATTTTGAAGAAGGAAGTGGGGGGAAGGGGAAGGTATTATTCTGTCATGAACAAGTAGGAAACAGTCACAGGCTGAATTTCAGTTTAACCAGAGAACAGGCATGGCATCAGCAAGTACCTATGCAAGAAGGAAAGCAAGGTACTTAATTTCTAAAAAAAACTTACTCGGAGGCTAAACAGATTAGTCTCTATGGACTGTCTAGGCTGGGGCATGAGTCAGCAGCAATAGTAGGATTCATCCTATTGAAGAGACAGGGATACCAAATTTCACTTACCATGAGATTCAGATCCCAACTTCTTAGAAGCCATTTAGAACCTGAAAAACATTTTAAAACATCTTTAACATGTAGTACAGCATAAGCCTATGCAGTTCTACACTGTCTTATCTCTAGATTAAGGGACATGTGGCAGACGCTGTTTATCCTGTTCCCAAGACAGACAAGAAAAATTATTTTATAGCTCTGAGAATTGATTAAGCAGAACTTAGCCCAGGTTCTGACAATCTAACTAGCAAACTTAAGAAGAGAGGACAAAACAGAGCCAAGAAGCAGCCAGGTTGATCAGAAAGGCAGTTTTGCAGATCACAGTGTTAAGAGGCTGCTCTGTCCCAGCACCATAGAGCACACCCTGACTCCACTAGCATTAAGACTAGCCCTTCCTACTGGAAATACCACACTTATCCTCTTCAGTTTAATCCTAGCTGCTCTAAAAATGGATACTATCATACTAGGCATGCAGTCAGCCATCATGGCACTTGTCTAGACACACTGGATAATGCACAATACAGGTATACAATAAATGGTACCATTAGGAAGATTTTTTTGGATACACACAAGAAAACAATGGCAACAAGAGGCCTCGTTTACTGCCCACAGAATTTTATTAGCAACTTAAAATTTGGATGCAAATCCTACATGGCCAAGATGTTTGTTGGATAAGATGAAACAGGAAAGCCTTACAAATATGATTGCTTGGCAAAAGATTCTAACAGCATGAAACCTATAAGTGAAATAGAAATGAAAGCAAGCTTTGAGATGCAGGATGCCAAGCCGGAAGACAGTGATTGAGTTAGCTGAAGGCAAGATCCCTGTTGATTGAGCAATATCCCTAACAGACAAAAGGATGCCAAGGGTCCAAGGGGGAGAGACCCTGCCAAGCTAGCAGGGAAAAGGAGTCTAGAAACTAGCTTTTAGGGTTTGGAATGTGGCATGGTATGGTAATGTAGTAGTTCCTATAGGCTGTATGTAAATTCTGTAGGATTTGTGTCTTGTACTGGTTGGTTAGTGCAAACTAGAATATTCAACACAGAAGGAGATATAATGTACTGTAACAAGAACTTGGGCCTCTTTGTTCGGGCACGCTTTTAGCTGTGGCTGGCAGCTTAAGCAAAGCTCTTGCACCAGTGAACTATGCAATAAACCACGTTTCAAGAGCTGCCCTGGACCCCAGAGATCTCTCATCACCGTCCCCACACTCTCCTACAATGTTAAACACAGAAGCATCTAGCCAGGTTTTAACAGAGCCAGCCTGCCCTGAGAAAGAGCTCCTCCAGGATCCTCATGGTGTATTTAATAACATAATCAGTTCTTTTGCTAGATTAGAAATACATCATAATATCTTTCTTAAGACACCACAGCATAATTCTTCAAATAAATTATTGTTAAAGTCCTCCTTGTGGCATTATAAATAACAAAGAATCAGAGTTGCCCTTTGTTTCTGAAGCCCTCCAGCGATATGAAATGCCCAACAGCCATTCTTCAAAAACATGAATGTTGTAATGCATTATGTTTTTTCTCTGTATCACGTGGTCTGTCCTTGCCCAGCAGTGCCCATCCCCCACACTGAAATGTAACCTAACTCTGTTCCCCTCCCACTTTATCCCTGACTGGGTAGTGTCTTGTCCCCCTGCCTTTGGGCCCTGCTCCCTGGGGAAAAAGCCCCGACACGGGAGGGGCCTAGGTCTCTCTGGCACCGGGGAGTCATCGGGAAGGGCTCCAGCCAAGCAGGGCAGGACTCAAGAATAAAAAGCTGTTATATCCCACCCGGTGAGAGAGAGCAGACTCTTTTCCTTTTGCCATCAGCGGTCATCTAGTCTCGTAAAGAAATACAACATCTGGTGCCTTATGTGCGGCTCGAAGCCACAAAAGGTTCCCAAAACCTGGAAGAACCACTCAGGGAGCACGTGGCCGAGGAATCTCACGCAGGTACGTGAGTCACAAAACGTAGCCCACCCACGCAGAGACAGACCCGTCAGGCTTGGTGTTCGCTGTGGAGTCTCCGAAACACAGGATTCCACAGGCAAGGCTGTAGTTTTCTCCTTTGGACTTAAAGAACCCATCGGAATGCTGCAAAGAAGCCCCCTGAACGGCAAGCTGCTCCCAGGGAAGGTGACCACATGTTCGTGGAAAGATGACCCTGGGATCTGGGACTAGAAGCTCTTTTTGCACCAAAAAGGGTCAGTCTCAGGCAAAAGGAGTGATTGGGAAAGAAAGGAAAGGAACGCTGAATTTTTGGTGAGTACCACTTTTGGTTTTCTAAGGGAAAATCTTTTTAAGAGGCATTGAACCTCAGGGAAAAGGGTTTTTTCTCTTGCGGGGAAGGTTTTTGCTTTCAGAGTAAACCTTTAATAGCACGCTTCTTTCGGCAACCTGGGGGGGGAGGAAAAGGAAACTGTTTCACCGTTTGGCTTTTTTTTTTTTTTTTCTCTCCAGCGAGGTTTTTTTTCCTTTCGGTTTCTCAGTCACAGTTAAAGGGGACACAGAAACTCAAAATCTGAGCCAAAAATGGGTGCTAGGCTGTCTGTGTCTCAAAAAAGAGTCTATTACCACATTTTAAGTGCTTTGGATGATGGGCGGACCCATTGTTCAAAGAAACAGATGAAAAAATTAACTCTGTGGTTGTTTTCTCAGTTTCCACATTTATCATTAGAGAAAATAAGCTTCCCAGAATTTTGGGAGGCTATAACGAAAAAAATAGTTGAATCTGGCTCCTCTAATATTAAAGAAGATGCAAATTTTGCTTTTTATAGCTTAAAAATTAAGTTTGCATTGCAAAAGCAAAATGAAAAGGGAAAAAAGCCAGTTCTTTGTGAATTTTCCCCAGCTTGTACCTTTGCAGGCAGTCCAAGTGCTCAAACCTCCCATCTTAGGGGTCCCCAGGTGGGGGGGGGGTCACAAGATGGAGGGGATTCCTTTGTCCAAAATGGCCGAAGCCATGTGCTCTCGAGCCACGAGGAGTCTCTCCCTTTGTCCTTCCTTCCCGCAATCCCTTCTTCTCCCCAGACCCCTCCTTCCCTTCGGTGCTGCCCCCAGCACTGCCCTCTCCTCTGACTCTGCCCCCTACCCTCAAACCTCCACCCTCCAACTCCTCCCTGTGTGACTGAAGCCTCCAGCCCCTCCCTGCCCCTGGTTCCCATGGTTTCCCCACCCACAGTCCCAGTTCCCATGCCCTGGAGGGAGGAAGGGGGGGAGCCGGGAACCTGGAAGCAGGAAGCGATCCCGGCTTTTCTGCCACCCCTTTCACATATCAACAGTCAAAAAGAGGGGGTGCTGTCCACAGTAATTGGGACCCCTTCCCCCAACAAGCAATTCAGGGTTTATGCAAAGCTCAGGCCAAATTTGGATATGAAAGAGAATACTTTTGCAACTGTTTAAAAGCAAATTTAGCAAGGAATACTACAGTTCCCTTTGACCTTCAAAAAGATTTACTTCCGGAGCTTTGGCAAAATCCTGAAATGGCTGTTGATAATAAGAATTTGCCAATTTGATTAGCAACCCAGCCCGATAAGTCTTTCCAACCTTACAGTAAAATAAAGCAGCTTCCATCAGAACCTTTAGTAACATTTATGGAGCGGTTAACCCGAGCTATCGAGTTACAGGTTAAGAATGAAGGAGCCCAAGAACAGGTCCTGGAGGAGATGGCGCTGACCAATGCAAACGAACATTGCAAGGCAGCTGTCCTCAGCCTGTCTATAGAACCGGCTTTACCTTTACATGACATGCTCCAGGTGTGTGCCAGGAAGATTCCCTTCATAAAGGCTCATCAAAACCACAGTTCCAGAGTCAAGCCGCCACAAAAAGCTGCTGCTGCAGACACCGTGCCTCCTGTGCCTGTACCACGGCCACCACCCAAGAGAGGAACAACATGTCTCCTGTGCGATCAGGCTGGACATTGGGTATCTCAATGCCCTTTAAAGAAGCAATTTCTGGACTTTCAGGACAATGGGGGCGGGAGGTCTCAAAGGTCCAAAGGGAATTTTTCAAAAAAAAAATAGAAAATGTAAATGTTAAACTAAATAATCCTGCTTTAACCAGTTCTACCTTTCAGCAAAAGTCACCAGTTATGATAGTAAAGGATCCAGTGACCAGAGAAACAAAAAGTCCTCATGATCAGGTCACCTGGGGTCGTGGGTACGCCTATGTGTGCACTCCCCCAGGTCTCAAGTGGGTGCCAGCTGAGTGGGTGAAACCTTTCATCCCTAAAACTGCAAAGCCACCTGCAGAGGCCCCACAAGTGGCCAGTGCTGCCTGGAGGAGGAGAAAGCGCCGAACCTTCTCCTTCTAATTATCATTATTCCTTAACAGTGTTTTTCTAGACAGTTTGTTTGCACTAAAGGTCATTTTTCTTTTGCAACTTTAAAGGTACTCAAGGTCCGAACTCTGAGCATCTCCCACAAACTGAGCCTTCCTCCTTCTTAATTTAATAAGAAAAGGGGAAATGTTGTAATGCATTATGTTTTTTCTCTGTATCATGTGGTCTGTCCTTGCCCAGCAGTGCCCATCCCCCACACTGAAATGTAACCTAACTCTGTTCCCCTCCCACTTTATCCCTGACTGGGTAGTGTCTTGTCCCCCTGCCTCTGGGCCCTGCTCCCTGGGGAAAAAGCCCCGACATGGGAGAGGCCTAGGTCTCTCTGGCACCGGGGAGTCATCGGGAAGGGCTCCAGCCAAGCAGGGCAGGACTCAAGAATAAAAAGCTGTTATATCCTGTGATATATGTGCTAAAGTTAATTCGTGTTATCAAATTATAAAGGGTAAATGTTCACTGTATAAATATGAGTGTTAAAGATTTGTTCAAACTAATATGGGTAAAAGTAAAATGGAAAAACCAAAATAAAAGAATTTCCTCAACTCGGGAAGCACGGGAGGGACACGAGGAAAGTATGATTGGAATTACCAGAAAGGGGGCCTAGAAACTATCGCTGCCGGGAATCCCTGAAAGGATACAAAGGACAACAGAAAATGGAGATACAAGTCCAGAGACCGAGATAATCACTTCAGATGGATATCTCTACTCGTCTCCGTTGAAAATTAACATATCCACGACACACCCGGGCCCAACCATGAGCTGCATTGTTCCACCCTACCGGTCCATTCAAACTCCCGATACCGGGACTTGCATGATTAATGAAGACGCCTCGGAGAGAAGACCATCAGAATCCCGGACTTCACTCCACGATCCAGTGTATAAAAAGGGGCGGCTGGAGACCGAAGTTGTGAACTTGGGGGGATAACAGACTGGCAGAGTCTGTTATCCGTGTTCACCCAGCGGCGATCCCGGGCTCGATGCTGTCCTTTTAATTGTGGCTTTCTGAGACTGATATTTTGTCTCACAATAAAATTCTAAATTTCTGATAAATCGAATCTGGTCGATTTTATTTATAACATATCCCACACAGTGAAAGAGAGCAGACTCTTTTCCTTTTGCCATCGGTGGTCGTCTAGTCTCTTAAAGAAATCCAACACATGAAGTTATCTGGTACATCCCACCAGCAGCAGACAGCACTCAAACCACAACATGGAGCAGATCTAACATTCACACCCATCATTCCCCTATCAAGATTTTACTCTTAGCCTCACTGTTTCCATTGCTGATTCTAACTGTAAATGTTACCTTAGAGGGTGTCATAAGGTGAGGATTATACAGACATCTTAGCTATTCCTCCTGATGGCTGCTGACACATCTGGGGGCAGGAAGAGCCAGTTTAAAGTACTTTAGGAAAGTCTCTTTTGCTGTGCTCAAGTCCCTTTCAACATTTTGCTGAAATCAATAGGTGAACCAATCATATTGTCTAATGGCATTTGAACACACAGCTAAAGCCAAAGCTGTATGAAGATTACCTGGGTGCAACCAGACTGTGAAACACAGTGAGCAGACGCTGGGCCATGGGCAAGTGAGTCATGCCGGGCAACTCCAGGTGTACTTTGTACATAAAAGTGTCATTCTGCTCGACATTTGTCAGGTTGCTCTTAGCACATCTCACCATCTCTGTCAACAATGGCATTATGTCCAAAACCAGTCCACTAAAGCCAGAGAACTGGTTTTAGCACTAGCTGGCAACTGCTTCTTAGAAGCAAACAAAACACTGCAGTTTCAAAAGCAGAAGAAAAAGGTGGTGAAACAGTGCTGAGCCTGCCACCTCAGGAACGATGTTAAGGGCAAAGCCACAAGATGACCCAGTACAGTTCTAAAGAACCACCACACACGTCAACCACTAGAGATGAATGGGCTTTATTAGTTCCAGTGCCACAGAGGGGAAGATCAGACTGCAGACTACAGCACCCTGAATACCTTGAATACTACCTACATGACATAGGCTGCATCTTTCAGACACATATCACACTGCCAGACAAGCTGCTACATTGCTAGTTCCTCTGTATGAGAATAGCAATTAAGATGTCAACTTGATTTGTTATTATCAAAAAATCCAGGCCATATGTGAAATCATACAGACTCCATGTACCTCACTGGTCTTCTGTATGTCATTGGAGACTGTGAGGCACTGTCTGCAAGCATGTACTATGGCTGCCCATCATTCACTACTATTATAGCAGAGATGAACTTGGGAGAAGGCCTCTACACACTTTCTTTAATTTCTCAAAGTTTGTATTTCTTCTAGTTAATACCTCAGACTGAAAAGCAAGTGCTACTTTTCTAAAGGATTTAATTTTTTTATGAAAGTAACCTACTCACTTTGGCAACTCAATTGACAAGGAAGTTTTTCAATGGAGAACCAGTTATCTACAGGCAATAGGGTTTATGCTGTCTTCCTCATTTACCAGAAGCAGCTTACTCCAGACTGTACCTACATAAAGGACATTGAAAAGAAAATGCAAAGAGATAATTTTTAGAATGATAATTTATAACCCCTCTCCAGTAGGCCATTTCAAGGACATATTAAGTTTACCATCTCACACACTGATCTTGGGCAACAGAACATCAAGTTACTATGACAAAATTAATTTACTCCAGGGACACTAGTAGCAATGCATAAAAATCCTGAAAAGTTCAAGATGTGCACATCTAGCATCCAGGGAGGTTTTCAGTAGTATATCAATCTGGAACTGCATAAAGCCTTGGATGCATCCTCAGTGTCAAAATATCCCACATAAACAATAAGTATTTTGTTTTTGTTGGCAATCTTGTAGTAAAATACTAGTGCAGACAAGGCACCTGCATTAGGTTTAAGGCACAGTGGGAAAATGTATTCCTCTGCCATATGCAATACCTTATTTTAACTACAGAACTAGCTAAGGAACATCAACAGCAAACTAATGAAATGCACCATTTCCAGAGAGACAGTCACACTGTAGATTCAGGTAGCATTTGAGTTTATATCACACTAGCTCTTCATGATACACTGTGTGATTGTGCACTTATTAAGATACCATTACTGCAGAAGGCACTGTCAATTGTTAAACGCTGCACACAGTAACACTAGAACAGGCTGCCAGCCACATTTCGTCACCTTTCCAAAAAACTTTTAGTTAAAATAGTGTCTTGCAACTAATCAGATTTGATAGGCTATTCAGGGATCACTATTACAAGCATCTTGCTGTTGCTCTGTCTTGATGGCTTGGAGGGGAAAACTGAAAAAAAAAAAAAAGATTTGAAGCCAGTTAGAAAGTTACTGATATTACTATGCTTCTGGGTCTGAACTATATTTGCTTTAGTCAAAGCTGCTACACTGTACAGTAAAGGTTTGTTTACAGTTGTTACTGCTCTTTTAGAAATTTAAAGGACTTGCTCCCAAAGCCTTACTCCAAACGAGTCAATGGAAGACTGCAGCCCTATCATTGTTGCCTTTGGAGAACAAAGTCCAGAACAGGATGCTGAAAGGCATCTGTGGGAATGGCACATAGAGGAACAAATTTTGGTCTGATGCTTTACTGCATGCTTTAAGTTGACAAAGAACATAAAATGCCTTTCCTGGTCTAGGGAAACAAGTTAGTTGCATAGTACTACAAGGTTTTCTTACAGCCACCTACAAGCTCACTTCTATAAATTTAGACATCCTTAGCCTCATTCTCTCATTCTTGGTTCTGGCTAATTCTCTGAAGAAGAGATCAGGACTACAAGTGCCTAAAGTTATAAGCAACTTTAATGTCAGCAGCCACCAAGGCAACCTCTTCCCTTCCTGTATGTTCATTTTCCACTTAACACTGAGTCAACAGGGCAACATTTTTAAAACAAGACAGTCAGAGGAACAGAGCAGAGCATCTCAGAGTGATGATGATAGAAAGGGAGGAGGGGGAAACATATAGGTAAACAACCACAAAAACAGCAACAAAAAAAAACCAGATGCAGAAACAGAGAAGTGACAAGACAAAATTGATTACAGAAACAACTGGCACAAAGAGAGAGATGACAAGTTGGAAAGGCTTGAAGGGACAACATAGGTAACCAAGACAGCCCACCTGACATGTCACCACTTAAACCTGAATGACTATTTACTTGTGCTGCCAGACAAGGAGAACATAGGGAAATGTGACTTGGTGCAGGCAAGCAATACCAAAGGGAGAGTCTCACCAACAGATGAGGAAAAAAATTACTACCATGAGAAGCTGCTAGGAAGTTGGGGTATTTTTCAATTATAATTTTATTTTGATGTTACTTCTACTGGTGTTTTCTCTCAAGTTTATATTCCTTTCCTTCTGAAAGAGCTCTGACTGGTCAAATTGGAAGCATCCTATTGCTAATGGTACCTGAAACAGCTTTCTCAGTAATAACTCAAGCCAATTTAACTATTTGTTGAGAAGAATTGGTTTTTTGTTGCTATATCCTTCATTTTGGGGTGCAAGTATGTCTACATTCCAGACCACATGAATTTTCTCCTACCTTCTGAGGAAAGTATTTATTATGGGTCAGAGGAAATCAAAATGCCTCAAGTTATCAACTATAATCAATGTATCACATCTGTAATTTTCAGAGGAAAAAAATCTTGCAATTTCCATTTTGCCTTCTAATACACATCGTGTAGCCTAAGAATGCACAACTGAGGATGTACCATTCACTCTGAAAACTACAAAAATACCCCAAAATCCCCAACTTTAAAGAGATTAATTTTTTGGTGCCTATATTACATTCATTAACTATTACTGATTGTACACTGAAAAACAGTGAAAAGCAGTTGGATTCAAGCAATTGATTTCTAATACACCACAGGTATTTCAGATTTAGACAGTGGTTTAAGTTTTTACTATAACTACTTGTTTCAGTGTGTTAAAAATGACCCTATAATATTGGCTTTCGCATTTGTGTATTAGTCTATATATGTTGTTATTGATTGTAAGTATAGCGCAATTTATAACCCCTCTTAGTTGCTTACTAATATAACCTAAATTTTCATTTTAAGTATACACGGTATAGCCCATAGAAATAATAGTGCAATGAATATATAATGCTAATATATACACCTTATAGCTCATAGAAATAATAGTGTGATTAATATATTGTACTGTAAGCCTTAGCAAAATATAAAATACTTCTATGTAACTGAAAGAACTGTATAAAGCAATTAAGTTGTTTCCCACATCTGCTGACATCTCCAAGTGATGAGTGACACAAACCAGAGCACTGGAGGACAATTGGAAAATACCATGTTAAATTTAAAGAAGATGTACTAAATCCTTATCAGAGGATGTAAAACAACAAGATGGAGACACAAGGAGGAATAAAATATATTAACTTGAAACACAGGATGTCATGCAGATAAGCCAGAGTATGAAGAAACCAATCAGAAGAATTCCCTTAACATCAAACAGTTCACAAGAATGTTTGAATAATACATGAAACTTATGAATATGTATGTACCTTAGTAAAGTAACAGTATATAAATGTACCGGTGGGTTCATTGGCCAATAACCAGGAACACCCCAGCACTGGACATTGTCCTTTTCTATTCCCTTATTAAACTTTTGAAAAATATTCTGAGTGAACTTTCATTTTTCACAAGTGCAAGTGAAAGGCTAAAACAAACATCAGCATTCTGTATATAGTGCGACAGAGCAACAAGAAGATGCTTGTAACAGTGGTCCCTGAATTGCCTATTGTGATATATGTTTTGAGATAAATTCGTGTTTTAAGTGTGTTATATGTTATAACCTATAAACTGTATTACAAGCTGAGGTTTCCAAAAACTGTGGGGCTGAAACTAATTTGCAATTGTAGAGATTCCAGACAATTGCAGGGCAAAGTCCAAATTAACAACCGAAAGGGAATGGCCAGACAGGAGATGTCCCATCCATCAAGGGAGGGTCCACTGCCTTCTCTGGTGATTAACACATGATACAAATCTAGAAGTGGAAAACCTGGAGATGTCACTATCAGCATCCCAATGCCATGGAAGCCAAGCGGCCAAGAGAAAGAAAATACATGAATATGCACAGCAGACACAAACTAACAATAAAACTGCCTCAGGGAAGAAAAACTGTATAAAACCTGCTCACTGAATCAAAGGGATCATGAACGGGGAGGACTGGTTCAGTTGTAGCCGTCTCTGCATTAACCCAACTTCGATAACCCGGGATCGAGGTTGTCTCTTTTATTCTGGCTGTTTCAGATTGTTTTTAAAAATGGCAGAATAAAATTACTTTATATCAAATTGGCTATTTATCGTCCATAACACCTATCAAATCTGATTAGTTGTGTGATATGTGACCTAAAGTTAATTCGTAGTAGGTGTTGTGATATGTAATATAAAGTTAATTATCGCTCGGTCGGAATTAAGCTCTGTAAAACCTAAAGTGTATTTGGGGTTAAAAACTGAACTGTAAGAGGGGGACACGGGGGTTGAGAGACAGGGAGGGTCCCTGCCGGGAAAAGCCTCAGGATAACCAATAACTCAAAGAATGGGGAAGATGATGAAATAGACTGTGTCTCCCCCGGAGATGGACCTGCTAACGACCCAGCGATTAAGAGAAGATAGATATCTTATCTGTTCCGGCCCAGTTTACCATTTCCAAAAACCCTCTCCGGACCCAGCAGTCATGACATTGTTTGACTCCGAGAACCTATTCAACCAACCGGAGACCTGAACATGAATACCTAATGAGGCGACCAAGAAGCAAGAGCACTACGGTCGCCCTCCACTCTCAGTGAAAGACTGTATAAAAACCAGTGGCTCGGGACACACTTTGTGAACAGGATAGTTACGGAGTGATAGAGTCCGTTTCTGTGTTCACCCAGTGCCGAAACCTGGGGTTCGACGCTGTTCCTTTTAATTGTGGCTGTTAGAGACTGAATTTAAGTCTCAAAATAAAATTCTAAATTTTGATTTATGGAATTGGGCTTGTTCATTTATTACAGTTGCAAGACATTATTTTAATTAAGTTTTTTGGAAAGAAGGTGATGAAATGTGGCTGGCAGCCTGTTCTAGTGTTACTGTGTGCAATGCTTAAAAAATCTGTTTGCTGTATATACGAGAAAACCAGAAGTAGACAGTGCCTGTTGCTAAGATAAAACAAGTCAAGGTTCTATCAAAGCCTTCTACCTATGTAAGTGTAATACATGATATAAAAATTCATGCTAAAACCATAGTGTGAAAAGTGCATATTATATGGCTCTACACAAGATATTTACTATATGCGTTGTGTTGTGTTGGTTGTTGGTGTTGTATTAATGGTTTAATAGTATGGTAAATGTAGTTTTGTAGTTAAAATGTAGTTTTTATGTACCAACCACAGGAAAACGTAAATCTTTCAGAGAAAAAAGAATTTACTACATCCTTATCAGAAGAGACCAACTCCTCCTGTCTCTCTCAGCCTTGAGGATGCCATAGAGACTAAAGGAAAAAAAAATGATAATAACCAGAGACAATTCTTAGTTAGAATGGAATTTATGCATCATGTATGAAATGTATGAATATTCAACAGGCTATTGTTTTTAAGAGATAATCCTTTGTTAACAGGGGTCCTTGTCCAGAGCTTGTGGCTCGGGAAGGCACCCAGACGTCTGTAACTTTGTTTTTATTGTCTCGTATTGTCCTAACTCTAAAATTGTTCAATTTTTTTACTCTAATTCTATTTTTATAACCATCTTATTTACTATGAAACTTTTAAAATTTTAAAACAAGTGATTGGCGTTTTTCACAATTATGGTAGCAGAGGATGGTTAGAACACCTCACTGCTGGTGCCTCAGTGGAATCAGGGTGAGGATGGCATGCCCTGCCCAGTTCGGCAGCTTCGCTCTGTGTTCCCCTGCTGTGACCAGCAGATGCAGGTTACGATCAATGGACAAAAGGAGGCAATAAAACAAAGAAAAGGGAAAATGTGATAAACATTAACTATTTTTTGTTCACTGGAGATCAAATAACTCAAGATAACAGGAAGTTACTATGTCACTATCTAAGCTTATAGGCAAACAGACCCTTGCCCATTCCTTCTCTACTTGCTTAATCAGCTTTAAGTTTCAGGAATTCCAGCTTACAACTACAGCCTTCATCTCTGCGACCACCGAGGGACAGAAAGAGACCCTCCTAGCAACACGTCACACATACATCATCGGAGGAAAGAAGCAAGATAAAAGCAAGACTGAAAAACCTGCCAAGGACGGCAGTTGGTGGAGCGAGACTCCCCTGCCGTCCAGCGCTGTATTTGCCTTTGCTTTGCCTGCTGTAATGTAATAAATTCCTATTGGAACTTTTCTTTGTGTTCATAGTCTATTACAGAAAAGATTCCCTAAAATCGCGGTAGTTAGCCCCTAAGACTAAAGTGTACACGAAGACCAAGACCCAAGGACAAAGGACAGGTAAGTACTAGTTTGGAGGGGCGGTTAAGGGGGGGATGAATGTGTGTGAATGAGAGGCAGCTGGTTATCCCAGACCTGCTAAGCGAGTGCGGAGTCTCCTATGCTGCGTTTCCGTTCTTTCGCGAGAAAGATGGCCAGTAAAGAGACGAAGCGAGTGATAAGAAGAGTGAGAGAAGGCCCCCCAGGGAAACTGGGACTGAGTTTTAGAGAAGGGGTGGGACCCCTAGGAAGTCAAAAAAAAGTCTGCTGGATTGAGGGGTTATTGCCCAAGATCATCCAGGACTGAAACCTGCTGGGTTGAGGGATTAAATAACCAAAGAACACCCAGGGTTCTGCCGGACTGAGGTTATGCCCAAGAGCATCTGGGGTTGAACAACACAGCTAGATTGAGGGGATATTCAAGAGCACCGGGACTGGCCAGTAACACCTAAAATTGTAATAGGTGATTTGAGAGTAAAAGGTACCTTATTGTTGTTTTGTTGTGTGAGAGTGAGTCACACACAAAATTTGCCTCAGTTTCCCCGGGCGGGTGGGGGCTGTGGCAAAACGTGTGTGTGACCTGCGAATAGCCCTTTTCCTCCGGGCGTGTGGAGGGGGGGGGCAGTGGTAAAGTGTGACACGCAATTCAGCCCTTTTTCCTCTGGGCGTGTGGAGGGGGGGGTTGTAGTCAAAGTGTTAGTGACACGCAATTCAGCCCTTTTCCTCTGGGCGTGTGGAGGGGGGGTCGTAGTAAAAGTGTAAGTGACACGCAAATTAGCCTCATAGGTGGATCAGCACCTGAGGCGACCAGATTCTGGGCCCTCCTCAGAGGCCCAGCTATACTGGAACCCAGAGACCAAACGCAAGGCGAAGGGGGGCCACACAAAGCCACAATTCTCTGGCGACAGGCTTCATGTCCTAAGAGTGTGAAAGAGTGTGTAAAAGTGAAGGAGGAATGAAGTAAGAGTAGATGGATGAAAGCACATGTAATGTTGACTGTTATATCTCCTTAGAGGGAGGTGTATTATATTTGTGTGGGATAGAAGGGATTTTTGTGTGTGTGCATAGATAGAAGTAAGTGGTCTTTAGGTTGTAAGAGAAAGTGAAAAACAGAGGTGGGGGACAAATAGATAAAATCTTGAAAAATGGGACAGAAAAACAGTACGTTGGATACAGGGAAGAAAAAAGGGTGTAAAAAATTACCAACAGAAATACCTCAAGATAGCCCTCTTGGCATTATGTTAGCTAACTGGGATAAAAACCCTTGTACCAGAAAAAAGGAAAATGTAAAGATGATACAAGTTTGCATGATAGAATGGGCAGAGAAGGAAATAAGATCTGACCACGTTTATTGGCCCAGATACGGCTCTTTTGAGAATTGGATTTGTCAGGCTCTAAATATATTTGTAAATTCAAAAGAACCGTTTAATCCTGAAGAAAGAGAATATGCCACATGTTGGACAGGAGATTTTAGGAGAATAAAAATCTTTAACGTATCAGAAACGCCCGAGACGAAACAAGAAAAGAAAAAGGGGAAAGAAAATGGGAAGGGAACAAGAAGAAAAGAAGGAAAGAGTGGGATCCTTTGCAGGCTTTGCCCCCTCCATTCCCGCTCGCGCTCCCACCGTCCGCGGCCGAGCCCCCTGTCCCGGGTCCGCTTCAGCCCCGCCTGCCTCGGTTCCCATCCCGAGTGCGGGCTCGCAGCCAGCGGCAGCTGCGCCGGTCCCCGCATACATCCCATCCCCAGCCCCACTGGTGAATCCGCCTGCCCCAGCTGTCTGGTCTGCGGCCACCCTGGGGGCCATGCCGGGGGTCCCTCCTGACGTGTGGTCTAGGGCCGCCGCCCTGACCGTGCCGGGGGTCCCGTCGGTCCCAGCTGTACTATCTCCAATCGCTTCCCCCACTGCCTGATCCCCGGCTGCCCTGCCCGAGCCGGCTGCGCTGGGTGCTGCCGCTGCTGCTTTGTCTCTGCCGGGAGCCGCTGACTTAGCCGCCATTAGCCCCATGCAGGCTGCCTACGCTTCCCTCTGGTATCCCCCAGAACTGCCCCCTCCTCTGCCGGTCCCGGCAGCAAACCCCGCCTATGCTCCGCCCTTGGAGGACCAAGCCTCGGCGCTTTGCCCTCCCCTCCCCCCCCTTCCTGCCCCGAGCTCCGTTCCCTCGGTAACCACAGCTACTGCTCAGAGAAACGACTTCTCCCTAGAAATGCCTTACCGAATCACTAGAAGCTCACTTAAAAGACAGCCCTCTCTGGATTCTTTCTCAAAACACGGGAAAAAGACTATAGAGGATGAAAACCAAAAATGGGATAAAGAAATTAGTCTATTCCCACTGAGAGAAGTCCCAATGGGAGGGGGTGGAACAGGGTTTGTAAATGCCCCTTTGACTTCTTCTGAGGTCAGAAATTTTAAAAAAGAAATCAAAGGAATTTTAGAAGATCCCATAGGCACAGCTGAACAACTAGACCAGTTCTTAGGTCCGAATATTTATACTTGGGAAGAGATGCAGTCTATAATGAAAATAATATTTTCTCAGGAAGAAAGGCAATTAATCAGAGCAGCTGGAATAAAAGTTTGGGAAAAAGAGAACCCACAGGGGCCCCCCGGAGAAGACAAAATGCCAACTGTGCCTCCTGAGTGGGGTCAAAATAATGAGGAAGGGAGGAAACACATGAATGAATATCATAATTTAATAATCAAGGGAATAAAAGAGGCGGCACCCTGAGGGCAAAATGCTAAAAAAGCTTTTGAGGCACAGCAAGAAAAAGAAGAATCTCCAACTGAATGGTTGGACAGACTTAGGAAAAATATGAAACAATATTCCAGAATAGACCCTGAAACTGATGTGGGAAAAGCTTTGTTAAGGATTAACTTTGTTACAAATGCCTGGCAAGATATTAGAAAAAAATTGGAAAAAATTGAGGATTGGCATAATAAATCATTAGATGACTTATTAAAGGAGGCTCAGAAAGTTTATGTCTGAAGAGATGAAGAGAAAGCTAAACTGAAAGCAAAACTTATGGCAGTCACCATGCGAGAAAACAATTTCCAAAAAAGTCAAAAACATACAGGCACTACTGTCACCGAGACACACAAAGCAATCACACGCAGACAAGAGATTTTCGCAGAGGTTCCTCTGATCCAGCTCCCAGCTGAAAGAGCGGAGAGAAGAGAGCCCTTTGTTTATTCTTTTACTTTTATACATTTGTGGGTCTAGCAGAAGATTGGCTTTTTGGGGTTTCCACCCCTCAGCCTCAGTGGCCAGACGAATTGTCAGTTACAATTGTTTTCAGGTTAGAAATATGCAAACAAAGGACAAAGAATGAAAAACAAAGGATTTGTTTATATTACTTCTGTGGGAAAGGTAGAAGAACTGCTCTAATATTCTACAGTAACTAAAAGATCTGACTCCATTTATGAAAATCAAAAGGCTAATAAAAAAACTCAGAAAAACCAGGGTAACACACTACTTCTAGAGATAAAATTAATAGAGACAGGGGAAAGGAAAAAAATAGAATCCCAATACAAACCAAGTCTCAGCAGCATTCCAGGAATGTCTGCTTTTACTGTGGGGGTGAGGGACATTATAGGAGAAATTGTCCTAAGCAGGTAATAGATCTGAAAATCTTCAAAGAAATGAGCACAGAGGAGGAATAGGGAGGTCAAAGGCTCTATTTTTTAGGGGACAAGTACCATCTAGAGCCTGTGATAACTCTAAAAGTGGGTCCCCAAGGAGAAGAATTGGAATTTGTAGTAGATACAGGGGCAGAAAGAACCTGCCTGCTAAATGTACCCAAAGGTTATAGTGTGAGTAAAGATACTGCAAAAGTAACAGGGGAAAAAGGAGAAACTTTTACAGTTCCAGTCATTAAAGACGTAGTAATTGAAGGGGAAACTAAAATTTGAGTGGGAGATGTTTTATTGGTCCCAAAGGCAGGTAGCAACTTACTAGGAAGAGACTTACAAGTGAAATTAGGAATAGAGGTTATACCAGAAGATGGGAAAATGACAGCTAAAGTTTTAAAATTAGGCCGAGAGGATGAAGAAAAAATTAACAAGGAAGTTTGGGCTGGGGAAGGAAATAGGGGAGGATTAAATAGTGACCCTATAAGTGTTACAATAGAGAGAGAAGATTGTCCCATACGTGTACATCAATACCCCATATCTTCAGAAGGACGGGAAGGTTTGAAGCCAGTAATAGAAGGACTAATAAAGGACGGGACATTAGAACCTTGCATGTCTCCCCATAATACCCCTATTCTCCCAGTAAAGAAGCCCGATGGGAGTTATAGACTAGTACAAGATTTAAGGGAGGTTAACAAAAGAACTCGGTCTCGTTATCCAGTGGTACCCAATCCCTATACACGTCTAAGTAAAGTTCCACCCCAGCATCAGTGGTTTAGTGTAGTGGATCTTAAAGATGCTTTTTGGGCCTGTCCACTAGCCAAGGAGAGCCGAGATATCTTTGCCTTTGAATGGGAGGATCCAAAAACTGGAAGAAAGCAGCAATTAAGATGGAAGAAATTACCGCAGGGGTTCATGGAGTCTCCAAACTTATTTGGGCAAGCTTTAGAAAAAATACTACAAGCCTTCTCCACTCCTCCTAGAATACAAATTATCCAATATGTGGATGATCTTTTACTATCTGGGGAAGTTGAAGTTGAAGTTAGAGAAGCTACAATAAAGCTTTTAAATTTTCTTGGAGAAAAAGGATTAAGGGTATCAAAAGGGAAACTGCAATTTGTAGAACCAGAGGTAAAATATCTTGGACACTTGATAAGTAAGGGTAGTCGAAGGCTCAATCCAGAGAGAATTGCAGGAATTTTATCCCTTCCACCTCCCTCTTCAAAGAGGGAAATCAGAAAACTACTTGGATTATTGGGATATTGTAGATTATGGATTGAGGGATACACACAGGCAGTAAAATTTTTTTATGAGAAATTGACAGAGGGAGATAATATAAAATGGACCAAGGAAGATGATGATAAATTAGAAAAATTGAAGTTAAAACTAGCCTCAATACCAGCTTTAAGCTTACCTTCACTAGAAAAACCCTTTCATCTGTATGTGAATGTAGAAAAGGGGGTAGCTCATGGAGTTCTGGTCCAGGAGTGGGGAGGAGTAAAGAGACCAGTAGCTTATTTATCAAAGATGTTAGACCCAGTGAGCCATGGCTGGCCAGTATGTATTCAAGCTATAGCTGCTACTGCAATCCTGGTAGAAGAAAGTTGTAAACTTACTTTTGGAGGTAAACTAATTGTGTGCACACCTCATGCGGTTCGAAATGTGTTAAATCAGAAAGCTGAAAAATGGTTGACAGACTCTAGAATATTAAAATATGAAGCAATCTTGATAGACAGTGATGATCTGACATTAGAAGTAAACAGGAGTTTAAATCCAGCTCAATTCTTATATGGAGAACCATCAGATAACCTAATACATAATTGTTTAGAAATTATCCAATACCAAACAAAAGTTCGGGGGGATCTTGAAGAACAAGCCCTTTCAGAAGGGGAAATAATCTATGTGGATGGTTCCTCCAGATGTCTACAAGGAAAAAGAATGTCAGGTTATGCAGTAGTTGATGGAAAAAACATGCAAACTATTGAAAAAGAAAAATTACCTTCAAACCGGTCAGCTCAAACTTGTGAATTATATGCTCTAAAAAAGGCACTGGAATATTTAGCACACAAGAAAGGAACTATATATACTGATTCGAGGTATGCTTTTGGAGTAGTACATACTTCTGGAAAAATTTGGGAAGAAAGAGGATTACTTAACTCAAGAGGAAAAGGATTAGTACATGAAGGACTCATTTTAGAGATTTTAGAGGCATTAAAACTACCTGAAGAAATAGCTATAGTACACATTAAGGGACACCAAAGAGGAGTGACCCCAGAAATAAGAGGAAATGATTTAGCAGATCAGGAAGCTAAGGATGCAGCAGAAAATGGAGCTGAAAGAGTCATGTTAATATTAACTCCAAATGAGGAAAAATTGGAAATCCCAAAGTTTAGTGAAGCAGAGAAAAAAGAATTAAACAAGATAGGAGGAGAACAGGCTGAATCGGGGAAATGGAAACTTCCTGATGGAAGACAATTACTTAATAAAATACTGGCTAGAAAAATATTAGAGGATATGCATCAGAAAACCCACTGGGGTACTGAGGCCTTGTGTGATCATTTTTTAAGGAACTATGGATGCATCGGGATTTTTGGAGTAGCAAAGCAAGTAACTAAAAAATGTATAACTTGCCAAAGGATAAACAAAAAGGTAATGAGAAAAACAACATTAGGAGGTTGTGAGTTAGCTCTTCGACCATTTCAAAGTATCGAAGTAGATTTTACTGAACTTCCTCAAGTACAAAGATGGAAGTATTTATTAGTAATAACAGACCATCTAACTCATTGGGTAGAAGCAGTTCCCACTACCAAGGCCTCAGCCAACACGGTAAGTAAGACCCCTTTAGAACAGATTATTCCCAGATATGGAATGGTTAATAGAACAGACTCAGACAGAGGAACGCATTTTACGTCAAAAGTGTTACAACAAATAATTCAATCTTTAGGGATAAAATGGGAGCTGCATACCCCATGGCATCCACAGAGTTCTGGTTGTGTAGAAAGGATGAACCAGACTTTAAAGAGAACTTTGACCAAATTAATAGTTGAAACCCAAATGTCATGGGTACAATGCCTACCTTTGCCTTATTGAGGATCCGAACACAACCCAGGTCAGACAGCTGGTCTAATATTTCTTCCTTGTCTGATTCCCTGTTTCATTCAGCTCATCACCAGTGTAGTACAAGGCATGCAATTAGTGAACATTGACCAAAAGTTGCCTACAACAACAACACCACAAAGGATTATGGTGTTAAAGAAACAAAATAATATAGAAGACCCCTTCAAAGAAGTGAGATTGATTTGTGAAAAAAATGAGCGAATAATGAAGGCTAGAAAACAATGAATATTGCTCGAGCCAAATTAATTATAAAAAGAAAGAGGGAGGATTGTGAAAAGTGCATATTATATGGCTCTACACAAGATATTTACTATATGTGTTGTGTTGTGTTGGTTGTTGGTGTTGTATTAATGGTTTGATAGTATGGTAAATGTAGTTTTGTCGTTAAAATGTAGTTTTTATGTACCAACCACAGGAAAACGTAAATCTTTCAGAGAAAAAAGAATTTACTACATCCTTATCAGAAGAGACCAACTCCTCCTGTCTCTCTCAGCCTTGAGGATGCCATAGAGACTAAAGGAAAAAAAAATTATAATTACCAGAGACAATTCTTTGTTTGAATGGAATTTATACATCATGTATGAACTGTATGAATATTCAACAGGCTATTGTTTTTAAGAGATAATCCTTTGTTGTGATATATGTCCTAATGTTAATTCGTGTTAAATGTTATAATATGTAATTCATTCTCTGTAAATGTAATGATAACCATAAGGAGCAAGTTTTATTTCTAATCGAGTATACAATGGGTTAACTGTGACTAAAACAGCACGGGGGGACACAGGGAATTCTCTGTTGAAGATTACACGGAGGGACACAAAGAAGCTATGCCAGGAATTACACGAAAAGGGACACAAGAAAACTTCTGCTGGGAATCGTTAGAGGAGAACACAAAAGGATGGAAAAGGGAGATGGAGAACCCGGAGGACCAAACGATTACATCAGATCGATATCTTATCCATCCCCGCCCGACATTAACATCTCTACACCGTACCCAGACACAGCAATCACGACATTGTTCTCCAGCGCAAATCCATTCAACCGCACCAGAACCCGAACATGAATATCTAATGAAGCTGCCTCAGAAGAGGGAGTCTTAGGGTCCCGATTTTCTCTCAGCGAACCAATGTATAAAAATCAGCAGCCCCAGACCAAAATGTGAACTGAGGGGGTGACAGACTGACAGAGTGTGTTACCGTGTTCACCCGGTGCCGAAACCCCGGGGTTCGATGCTGTCCCTTTTAATTGTGGCTATCAGAGACTGTTATTTTGTCTCAAAATAAAATTCTAAATTTTGATTTACTGAATTTGGTCTATCGTATTTATTACATTTGTTAACAGGGGTCCTTCTCCAGAGCTTGTGGCTCGGGAAGGCACCCAGACGTCTGTAACTTTGTTTTTATTGTCTCGTATTGTCCTAACTCTAAAATTGTTCAATTTTTTACTCTGTAATAAATACGATAGACCAAATTCTATAAATCAAAATTTTAGAATTTTATTGAGAGACAAAATAACAGTCTCTGATAGCCACAATTAAAAGGACAGCGTCAAGCCCGGGATTGGCACTGGGTGAACGCGGTAACACACTCAGTCAGTATGTCACCCCCCAAGTTCACATTTCTGGTTTGGAGCTGTCTCTTTTTATACACTGGATCGCTGAGAGAAAATCGGGACTCCGAGGTTCTCTCTTCCGAGGCAGCCTCATTAGATATTCATGTTCGGGTTCTGATGTTTTGAATGGATTTGCCCGGGAAGACAATGTCTTTGATTGTTGTGTCCAGGTGCGGTGTAGAGATGTTAATGTCGGGAGGAGACGGATGGGATATCGATCTGATGTAATCATTTGGTTCTCCGGGTTCTCCATCTCCCTTTTCCATTGTCTTTGTTCTCCTTTTAACGATTCCCGGCAGAGGTATCCTCGTGTCCCT
The DNA here is from genome assembly GCF_015227805.2 of Hirundo rustica. Classification (NCBI taxonomy): domain Eukaryota; kingdom Metazoa; phylum Chordata; class Aves; order Passeriformes; family Hirundinidae; genus Hirundo; species Hirundo rustica. Next base: position 3,915,127 of record NC_053487.1, read on the forward strand.
TTTTGTGTAATTCTTAGCATAGTTTCTCGTGTCCCTCCTGTGTAATCTCTGGCAAAAGAAATTCCTTGTACCCCTCTCCATGCAGCTTTCGTCTCAGTTAACCCGTAGTATATCTGATTAGAAGTAAAACTTATATTTACAGGGGGTGAATTACATCTTATATCTTTTAACACGAATTAACTTTAGGACATATATCACATACTCTAATTCTATTTTTATAACCATCTTATTTACTATTAAACTTTTAAAATTTTAAAACAAGTGATTGGTGTTTTTCACACAAAGTAATGTTGTCTAATAAAAACCCGGCATGAATAGTTGTTTGGGAGATGAATATCCCAAAGATCTCTGTCCACAAGATTACTGGTTGAAACCAGCCTGAATATTCATCTGGGAGATGTGTATTCCAGAGGATTTTTACCGGAACCAGCATAAATATTCTAGGAGATGTGTATTCCAGGGGATTTTTACCAGAACCAGCATAATATCCATCTGAGAGATGTGTATTCCAGGGAATCTTTTACTGGAACCTACATGAATATTTGTCTGGAAGGACTGCATCCTAAAGAAACTTTACGATAAAGGGAGAGACATGTCTCAACATGTAAGACAAGACCACCGAAAAGAAGGGACCCATCGAAAAGGATTGAGAGAGTATAAAAGGAACACTCTGATAATTGTATTTCGTGAAACACAGTGAAGCCTGTCTCACCCGGTACTGTTCACCTGGCACAGTACTGATTTTTGCTTGTGGGGTTTTTTCTTTTTTTTCCTTTTCTCTTGATTGTATTTTACTATGGAATAAATTCTTTATATTAATCAAATTGGCTATTTATAACATAAGCATTCCATTATTGCTACACAATTGAAGTCTCTGAGACTGACAGTAAAAAACTGATCAGTCTGCTACAGTACAAAATGGATTCTGTTTTCATTTACTGCAAACTCCAAATGGATGACATCACCCCAAAATCTACAGCAACTGCTTCTGCTTTGTACTTCTAACAATTCTGCAAACAAGCGCAGTCATCTGCATGGAGATACTCCCCTTTCATAAGGCACAGTGATATCGAGCCACTGATAATAGCTCTTTGGATAGTCATTGTACAACTATATTTGACACATTACAACTACACCTCCTGCAGAAAAAAAAAAAAAAAAAAAAAAAAGCAAACATCACTATGACCAGTCTTAACAGAAAAAAAAAAAAGTTTTAAATTGTTGGGGGTTGGGTTTCTTTCTTTTTTACTTATACAGTTTTTTCCCATAGGTTGCTAGGAAACTAACTATTGGGTACTTAAGAAAAACAAAAGAAGTGGCTAAGGTGGGGAGAGGACTGTAGCATCTGGCTTCATTTTTTTTTTTTTTTTTCCCCTCTGGGAGTTTCTCTCCCAGAGGGAAGATACCGCGAGTTTGGGGGGCAGGTAAAGGACGGAGTTGGGAGCAGCTGCTCTCTTGCTTTTGGAGGAGGATGGCGAGTTGCTGCTTGGGGAAAGGAATTTCGCTACCACCGCTATACCCCAGCCAGGAGCTGCCTTTCTTCTGCTGCTGGGCCCTGCAACCCCTTGCCCTGCCGGGACGTCCCGCAGTTCCAGCTATCGCCACGGAGTTTCTTACACATCTCGTCCACCGCCCCGGGATTTCTGATCATACCTGCCGTTCCAGCTTGCTGCTTCCGAGAGTCCTGCTAGGGCACTGGAATCGACAGCCCCAAGGGGTTTGTGAAGTGAAGGCTCTCTTCCATCCCTTCCCGTCTCAGACAAAGCTGCCACTGCCACGTGCTCCCCGAGCCCGCGCCGGAGCGCCCCCTGCAGCCACCTGGGGATCATTGCACCTGCCATGTCCACCGGGAGCCTGCCAGCGCTCCCTGCCAGCTCTGACCATCACTACACCAAAGGGGAAATTGCCCGCAGCCGAGAAGGCTGTCACTAGGTTTCTGGTTCTGTTTGTTGTTAATGCTGTGGTTGTTGTTGTTTTGTTTGCCTTGTTATACATACTAGTAAAGAACTATTATTCCCATTCTCATATCTTTTTGCCTGAGAGCCCCTTAATTTCAAAATTATAATAATTTGGAGGGAGGGAGTTTATATTCTCCATTCCACGGGAGGATCCTGCCTTCCCTAGCAGACACCTGTCTTTCAAACCTAGACATAAATACATCTACTGCAATCCAGGAGATAAAGTACATTAAGGTTCTTGGTGTATTTTAAGATCAACAAGAAAAAACTAGACCTTCCTTGAAGCAAACGCTGGTAGGAAGTTTCCATTCCGTTTTCAGTATTTGCTGGTTAAAACAAATTTAATGATGTCTTCATTTTAAGAGATATAAGTGGTCACCTTACATTTAACCAAATGCAGAGTAGGGGTTACACTGACAACAGTGGAGGGTAGAAGGGATGAGATCTCTGCAGCATAGACACTCCATGGATCAAAAACCCAAGCAACTGTAACAAGAGATCTAAATTTGAAGGACAGTCCATAACATCAAACTAATTCAGTTATTTCCAATGCAATGACTGAGGAGCAGAAGGACAAGAATCAATAAAACAGCAGTTTTAAAAACATTTCCAGAATACATGAGTAGGAAAGACATAGAGAAAAGAGCCACTGAAGAGTAGGTCTGCATGCAGATTATTGGATTACAAGACAACACTAGCAATGGCAATAACATCCATATATAGGACTTTACATGCAGATGTTGGATAGCATCTTCCTAGCAGTGACAAACATTAGGAAAAATTGATTCTTCAAATTGTGCCATTGCTTAGCATGACATAATGGGCAACTAGACCTGCTTCAGTACATATCAGTCAATAGGAAGTTAAAGCAGAAGACAGCCCTTCCAAACACTCTCAGAGAACCATGGCATCGCTCACTCTCTTGTTCCATATGGATTCATTACATTAATGTTATACACCTGTGGTTATGCAGCTATCTTCATGTCATGTCCCACTTTGGTCATACTGTCTCTCACAGGATTTTTCTGGACAAACTGTCTAGCACACAACTGGATAAACACACAATGTGATGAGTGAGCAACTGGCTCACAGGTCAGGCACAAAGGGTTTCAGTGAATGGGTTGACATCAGACTGGTGACCTGTCACTAGTGGAGTTCCACAGGGCTCTATTTTAGGCCCTGTGCTCTTCAACATCTTCAAAAATTACTTGGACACAGGACTGGAAGGTATACTAAGCAAGTTTGCAGACGATACAAAACTCGGAGGAGCTGTTGGCTCCCTCAAAGGCAGGGAGGCCCTGCAGAGAGACCATGACAAATTAGAGGGCTGAGCAATCACAAACTATATGAAAATCAACAATGGAAAGTGCTGGATTCTGCACCTGGGATGAGACAACCCTGGATGTATGGACAGACTGGGGAATGAAATGCTGGAAAACAGTGCCATGGAAAGGGACCTGGGGGTCCTGGTCAATGGCAAGTTGAATATGAGCCAGCAGTGCCCTGGCAGCCAGGAGGGCCAACTATGTCCTGGGGTGCATCAGGCACAGCATCACCAGCTGGTTGAGGGGGGTGATTGTCCTGCTCTGCACTGGTGAAGCATCACCTTGAATATCATGAGCAGTTTTGGCTACCACAATATAAGAAAGGTATTAAACTATTAGAGAGCATCCAAAGGAGGGCTGTGAAGATGGTGAAGGGCCTTGAGAGGAAGACGTATGAGGAGCGGCTGAGGGGAGACATTGCAGTCTACAACTTCCTTGTGAGGGGATGAGGAGGGGCAGACAGTGATCTCTTCTCTCTGGTGCCCAGTGACAGGACCTGAGGGAATGGCCTGAAGTTTTCTGGGGAGGTTTAGGTAGGATATAAGAAAAAGGTTCTTGACCGAGAGAGTAGCTGGGCACTAGAACAGGCTCCCCAGGGAAGTGGTCACAGCACCAAGCCTGACAGACTTCAAGAAGTGGTTGGACAACTCTCAGGCACAGGGTGTGACTCTCAGGATGGTCCTGTGCCGGGCTGGGAGTTGGATTTGATGATCTTTTTGGGTTCCTTCCAACTCAGCATATTCTGTGATTCTGTGATTAAAGACACTGCACTTGCTAAAAGCACATACTATTTGGGCTGGTTAAAGATTTAAGGCTCTTAACTGATAATAGACAGCTCTATTCCTCCTTCAAGATCCTGATGGTATATTTGAGACATAAGTTCATTTGCCATACATTTCATCCAAAAATTAGGGAAAACACTACAAGGGTGAGAAAACACAGTACACTAATGCACCAGTTTTTCAATCACTGAATGATTTACCAGCCATATAAGTTTCCACACAAGCCTCTAGAACTACAGGTTTCACAGGCAAAAACATAAGAAAATAAAAAATTACTTATAGACAGCCCAGTGGTCAAGGCAGATCAGTGCAAGCCTTTTCTTTGGCCAGAGACTGATGTGTCGAACAAGAGTTTAGAAGATGCACCTATTCTAAATTCCCATTTAACTGTTGCAGCAAATGGGTGACATTTTTAAAATGGTCCCTTTCCAAAATGACAGCCCTGTCACAAGAGAAAAAGCACCTGCAACTAACATCTAAGGTTGACCTGACTTCCAAACTCAACATATAAAGAGATAACACCAGTTCTGTCAAATCCAAGAACAGATGTGGGTTTAGTGTAGTCCCTACTATTGACTGCTACCCAAGTTACTTAAAGATCATCTAAACAGATAAGCGGAAAAGATAAAAGAGTTTACATCTTGTTTTGGCCTCGAGATCACCTTCACTAATGTAGAAGCTACATCAGCACCAAGAAAAGGGTGTCATGGTTTAACCCCAACTGGGAACAAGAGTACCACAGCCGCTTGCTCACTTCCACCCCACCCTAGTGGGAAAGGGAGAGGAATTAGAAAAAAAAAATAAAACTCATGGGTTGAGATAAGAACAGTTTAATAATGGAAACAAAGTAAAGTTTAAAATTATAATAATATTAATAAAAAGGGGGAGGAAAGTGAAAGATAAACCCCAAGAAAAATGACGGATGCACAATTGCTCTTTATCCACTGACTGATATACAGACCATCCCCAAACATCAATCGGCCCCCTTTTGGGTAAATGCCTGTAGTGAGTTGACCCTGGCTGGACGCCAGGCACCCACCAAAGCTGCTCTCCCACTCCCCTCCACACTAGGACAGGGGAGAGAAAATATAACTAAGGATTCATGAGTTAAGGACCAGGAGGTCCCCAAATACCATCATGGGCAAAACAGGCCCTAATTAGAAATATTAATTGAATTTATTGCTAACAGAATCAGAGCAGGATAATAAAAAGCAAAATAAACTCTTAAAAACACCTTCTCTCTACCCCTCCCTCCTTCTCAGCTCTACCTCCTCCCCAAGCAGCAGAGGGAGACAGGGAATGGGAGTTATGGTCAGTTAATCACCCGTTGTTTCTCCGACTGCTCAAGGAGAGGAGTCCTTCCTCTGCTCCACCGTGGGGTCCCTCCCATGGTAGATGGTTCTCTGCAAACTTCTCCAACATGAGTCCATCCCACAAGCAACAGTCCAAACTGCTGCGGCATGGGTCGCAATCCTTCAAGGACAGGCTGCTCCATCATGGGCCCCTCTCTCTACAAGCCTCCCACAGGGTCACAGGCTCCTCTCAGGCATCCCCCTGCTCTGGCATGGGTCTCCTCTATGGGCTGCAGGTGGATCTCTGCATCCCCATGGATCTCCATGGGCTACAGGGGCACAGCTGCCTGACCATGGGCTGCACCATGGGCTGCACAGGAATCCCAGCTCTGGCACCTGGAGCAGCTCCCACCCTTCCTTCTCCACTGACTTGGTGTCTGCAGAGTTGTTCCTCTCACATGTTCTCACCCTGCTCTTCTTTGTCTGCAATTACAACTGCACAATCACTTTTTTTTTCTTTGTTCTTAAATATGTTATCCCAGAGTCCTTACCACCATTTCTAATTGGCCCAGCCTTGGACAGCAGCATGTCTGTCTTTGGAGCCGCCAGGGATTGGCTCTGCTGGATGTGGAGGAAGCTTCTGGCAGCTTCTCACAGAAGCCACCCCTGCAGCCCCTCCACTACCAAAGCTTGGCCATGCAAACCCAATACATTTCCCCAGTTTATATACTGGGTATGATGTTTTAAGGAATGGAACATCCCTTTTGCCAGTTCAGATCAGCTGTCCCAGCTGTGTTCCCTGCCAGCTCTTTGCTCTTTGCGCAGCTCCATCCTGGCAGAGCATGAGACACTGAAAAGCCCTTGACTCAGGGTAAGCCCTGCTCAGCAACAGCCAGAACATGTGTATTATTAGCATTATTCCCATACTGAATCCAAATGATGCCTTCTGATAATGGCCCAGCCATTAAAACCAGGTGGGGCAGTGTTTCTTATCTCTTTCACCACCCCTCCATGCTCCAGGGGGACATCTTCTGATAATGGGCCATTAGGGCCCACCAATGGCATGACACATTCCATCATCCCATTGTGAGATGCTCCACCCAGTGGGGGGGGGAGCCAACTGTTCCTAGCTAGAGAAAAACTGGGACTGAAGGACACAAGGTATCCTGGTTTTCCACTGGATGCCCAGAGGAAAACCAAACCCATCTTGCCACTACTGGACTTTCTACAGGACCATCTCTACTCCACAGAACCTCATCTGTTACTCCAGGAGGACTTATTTGGACTGCTTCCAACACCCTGACCACCAGGATGCCAGGTCATATCCCTGACTCTGTCAGGGTTTTTTCCAGGATTTTTGTTTGCTTCCTTGCTTGTTTTTTTGGCGGTTTTTTTTTGTTTTGTTTTTTTTTGGTTGTTTTTTTTTTTTTGTACTACTACATTTGTGCTTTCCTTTTTTTTTTTTTTAATATTCCTAGTAAAGAACTGTTACTCCTATTCCCATATCTTTTCCTGAAAGCCCCTAATTGCAGAATTATAATGATTTGGAGGGAAGGGGGTTTACATTCTCCATTCCAAGGGGGGCTCTAGCTTTCCCTGGCAGACAACTGTCTTTCGAAACCAAGACAATGAGTCAAATGTTTAACAATACTTTAACAATTTAGAGTGCTTATAAACTAGGAATCTAGTTTTAATTTAGAGCTCAGAACTGATGAAACAAATCAAGTTAAACAAAAAAACATACTCTGTCTAGATTAAGCATGCTGCTAACACTTAGCATAACTGGTCATAGGCATACTCTTAGAAATCCAATGTCAAAAACACAGGGAACAAACCTCACCAGTCATTTCAGTCATGACTTCATCTGCTGCTAGCCTAGAGATGCCAAATGGTGCAAGCACAAATAAATACATTAGAAAATGGCTTAAAATAAATCTTTCACATTATCTAGTAGATAATTATCATGAATGCTGATCTTCAGCAACAGAAACCAGACTAACCAGGAGCTCTCAACTCTTTACCAGCTTCCATGAAAACATCTAGCAATAGCTAAGTAGTTTAAGTATATTCAGACCATCTTCCAGCTGAAGAGCTGACTGCTGCTTGTATAGGGCTTATGGTCTTCTGATATGCCCGCTTAAAATGTTACTCTGGTGTAAGAATTTCCAACACAAAATGCAGCTGAGAAAACATAAGCTCAGATTTTCCATTTTAACTCGGTTAGTTAAAAACTGTAACACTACTAATGCAACATTGGCATTTTGAATCAATCTGCTTTCTCTTCCTGAAAAGATTTAAACCAAAGTCAGAGAAATTATATTCTGCTTCCCCTTTTAAATACTTCCATGTTTCAAGTACATTGCAAGCTTAAAGGATTCCAAAAAGACCTTGTAGCCTTATGTCTTGGTTTGGGACAAATTTGGGAGAAAACTCTTGTATAGGATCTCTTTAAGGAAGCAAACTCACGTGGCTCTTCTCTCTAACTGGTCTGGAAAAAAAAACTAAAACCTTCTTTGGAGAAAAGTGGAAAAAACTATTTTACTAAACAAATGAAGTGCATACAAGTATAAAGAATGAATAGTATGAAACAATAAAACTTCTTTTCCTGAAGTGAGATGGCAAATTGAGAAAGTTTTTGCTGTGGGTGTAGCTTGGCTCTTTCTCAGTGTTTTCTCAGTTTTAGTCTCTCTGGCGCTGCTGGAAAATGCTGAGGTTTAGGCTTTGGTGGGCTGCAGGTGCAGCTTTTAGTGCTCTTATGGGTTTTTAGTTTAGAGCAGGTTTAAACAGTTTTAAGAAAAAGGGAAAAAAACAGTCTAGGGAACTTCTCTGCTTTAGCTAGCTGAAACTAACTAAAAGCAAAAAAAATCTTTGTCCTGCAGTTTCTCTAAGCTTCTGCTGAACACTCTGTCTACAGAAGAATGTGGAGGAGTCAGGCAGTTTTCTCAAAACAAACTCTGCGCTTTTCTTTGCTTTTAGAACTAGTCTTAAAGGCACAGGACTTAATATACAGCACAAACAGAACAGACGATTGGGGATACAGGCATCATAAAGTTACCCTAGGACATTCTACTCTTTGTATCTTTATATCGTTAATTTATTAAAACTAATATATATTCTAGCTCTACACACATACATCTATATAAAAATAATATGCAATATACAGCTACATACAGTGGTAGTACTATTTAGCACACAGTGATAATTACACACGGTTTTTACTTAACAATTAAATTTTTTTGGGGTACACATTGTGTGGTTCTATCTTTCTGCATTACTTACTATGTGCAGCTTGGTCTTTGAGCAAAGACAATCCTACGGATGGGATATTCTGTACTTGAAGCAGAATTGATTTAAACTGTCTTTTTTAACAAACTTTTTACATGTACTACTGGGACTTATCTTTATTTACTGTATGTAGGGACTTAGATTGGGCAGGGCTTGTTTTGTTGGTGGAATTTTGGGTGTTAATTAACTAGGTGGCTTTTGTTAGATGCTGGTTTTAGTTCCCAAAGAAGGGAAAACAAACACAACCCCCCGCCCCCCCATTATCAAGTCTAGACATAGAAGCTGTTCTTTCAAAATTTCCCAACCACAGGAAAGACAATACTTCTTAACCTTAAAGAAAATGCCTTCCCTATTTGGAATTTGGGATTTGGAATAAATCTGATAATTAAGAGAGGGAAAAATCACAAGGCTCAGTTTCTCTTGGAGACCTCATACAAGACTATACTGACTGCAAAAGGTCATTAGGAACACAGAACATGAGGTTATTCAAACCAAGTCATGGGGTCACAGCATTGAGAGGAATTGACAGACTTGTCTTTACAAAGAAGCAGTGGGTCGGCTGGTAAATAAAACTAGCACTGAGATATAAAAGAAACAATGGGAAGGATTCCACTGATAGATGAATGGAAAAGAAGATATTTGCCTTTACAAACAAACTGTAGGTTTGTTGATAAATGGAATTGGATTTTGAAAGATGAAAGAAACAATGGGGAAAACCCATAAATTCCATAAGAATTAAAAATTAAAAGGGGGGGTTATACATTAAATGAGAATTTTAGGTATTAGGCATTCTGGGAAGTCTGTACCTCTCAAGTACCTCAGCAAATGGGGAAAGAGAGAGGGAAATGCAGCTGGGAAATTAAGATAAATAGGAGGCTGCATCCTCTAAAATTTGAGACCCCAGGGGAAATGCCCCATGGCCTCTTCCTTTATTCGAATAAAGTAAAAGGACTCCTCTGTTTCCTTTTTGGACATAAACCTCTGGTGTTTGTGGATTAATTTTCCTAACAGCATGAAGCAATGCACTTGCATACCAGAGAGGATTACCTACCTAAGTAGTTAACACACAACTGTGAGCTCACCCTTCTTTACCTTTTCTTCAAATAACTGTTTTTAAAAACCTCTTTCAGAGTTTTTCAATTACAGCTCCATTAGACCTTCTTTACACTGACATTGATCTGAATTGCATAGATCAGTTTTAAATAGATAGTCATGCCTTTAGGCATCCTTGTAAAATGACAGCTGAAGCTTTGGAATTTATGATTGAAAAGACTGGGAGTTATATTAGAAACAAAATGCCAGAGAAGGTTGGATAGCAATTTTGTCTAATAAGTAAAACTAAATTTCTCACAGATGAATTTATCAAAATATTCAACCCAGCACCAAGTGTAAAACACGTGAACAGGTTAATGCAAAAAACTTAGGATATAGACTGGAAATTGACAACAATATTCAATGTCCTGAATTATCAATCCCTAAAGTTTGTGGAAACAACACAAAATCATAAGCTTATACAATTAAAAAGGAGAATGACTAAGATGATAACTTTTGTGGCATTATAGCACTTTTGCCACCAGCACCAGCCAAAACAGCTCTGGCTGCCAGTGTGACAGAATTAGATGTAGTCTGCTGGATTGGTCCAGAAACCTGACTCCTGTTCTGTTAGAGATTTTTGTCTCTAGGATAAGTACTAGGCACTGCAAAACACCATGTAAACAATGGGGATGCAACTCTTCCATGTGGTTTTGATGATTTTTTTATCATTAATTTCTTTTTATCCATCAACATAAACTATACAGTAAGTCTCCCACCTAATCAGAGTACTCCTACAATAGTCTGAAAATTGAAGCTTAATTCACTAAAGAGAAACTAACATTTATTCATTCACATATCTTATACCTAGGATTTCCTTGGTTTTCCCTTTGAAGTTTCAAGTATTATAATAATGATGAGGAAAAAAAGAGAAAGGGGAATAAAACCCAAGAGAAACAAGTGCTGTACAGTTCAATTACTCACCACCCACTGACCCATGTCCAGCTGGTCCCTGAGCAGCGATTGGTGGCTCCCAGCCAACTCCCCCAGTTTATATACTTGGCATGACATTCTATGGAATGGAATATCCCTTTGGCCAGTTCAGATCAGCTGTCTTGGCCGTGCTCCCTCCCAGCTCCTTGTGCACCTGCCAGCTGGCAGAGCCAGAAACACTGAAAAGCCCTTGACTTAGGGTAAGCACCACTTAGCAACAACCAAAACATCAGTGTGTTATCAGCGTTATTCTCATATTGAATCCAAAACACAGCACGTAACAGCTACTGAGAAGAAAATTAACTCTATCCCAGCTGAAACCAGGATAGTCTAAAAAGTTTAAATCACCCAATTGCAACGGTGATCTAAAGTATCACTGAAACTTTTGAATCAGAGCTCTGCATGTATAAAAACCTGAAGCCAGTACAGTTGTGGTACTGCAATGTAACGCCATCCTGGCACACGGCCTTGAAGAAATCAGTCCAACTTTGATATGTTGTTACTATACATACCATCTCAGTCTCATTCCCTTCCCCACAGCTAGTACAGCACCTCCATTAAAGGGTACCTTCAAAAGCAATACTGAGAGGCCGTGAAGGCGGAGCAAGGCCATGAAGTAACGCAGTGCTCACAGGCTCGCTCCCCTCCACAGCCGGGGGAGCAGCCTCCAAACCTGCGAACCCCGGCTCCGAGAGACCAGCGGCCCTGCAGCCGCCCCGCCGGCACGTCACATCAGCTGAATCACGGTGAGGGCGCAGATGGTCCCTCGCGCCGGACAAGGAGAAGCGGCAGCGACGTTTAACCCGGCAGCGGGACGGAGGGCCCGAGGAGCAACCAGCTGCGCCCCCCACCCAGACCAGCATCTGCATTCCCTACCGGCCCGCTCGTTACCTGCGCGGCACCTGGCGGTTCCGGCTGTCCCCGCGGTCACTGCCCACCACCCGCAGGTACGAAACGCGCACCGTATCACCACCCTCAACCAGGAGAAGCCATGTTGTCCACCTACCCTCCACCTCGCCTCCCAACGACACGCTGACGTCACACCGCGAGGTCACCTACTCCCGCCGAGCCAATCAGGAGGTGCTCACAGTGACATCACCTCAGCGGAAGAGGGGTGGGGCGAGTATACTTTCATTTCCTTCTGCTCAGAGCGGAGTGGAGGTGTCTGGGTCTGTCTTTGTCTGTCCCGGCTCCGGTCTTGCCCGGGGGCTTCTCTAGCACTTTCTGCCTCTCTCGTAGCTGGGCACAGCGACAGACGACTCTGGGATGGATAAAGGTGGCGAGCCGGGCCCAAAGGGGGCATTTTGCCCCATACGTCTCAGCCTCTTCCCTTAGGAGAGATGGCTGCCTCAACACCTGCCCTTGGTCCCCTCACGAGGGGCTGCATGCCCGCCCAGCACAGCTGAAGAGGCATTCCTGCTGATGCCCTGGAGCATAGCACATTCCCCCAAGAGGAGCTTTGGCAGCAGGTTTTCAGTCTTTTGAGAAGGCCTTGGTATAGAATTAAGGTGTTTTGTCCAAAATGGAGGTGGTAGTTATGTGTGTGAAGGAGGATGTAGAGAGGAGCATTAATCATGGTAAATCACAACTGAAAACAGCTAAAGACTATTATTCCTTGGGCATTTTATCCTCAGGGGAAGCTGGAAAGCCTGATAGGTTCTTTTCTAGTTTTTTGGTTTTGTTTTGTTGGGTTTTTTTCAATTTGGCTTTTCGCAGCACTCTTGTCTTTGAGGTTTGTTAGGTAAAGACACCAAAAAAAAAAAAGGCATAAAAGAAATGCCATATTTTTCAGGAAAACAGAATGTTTACTGATTTCGTGTGACTTGAGACACCAGATGACTTATTGAAGAAATATGGGTATTGATCTAGTATCGATACCCAACTGTGACGGACAAAAACTCTCTAACAGTTTAAAGTTAGAAAGTGTATGTTTATTACAGCTGGGCAGCACAGCGGGATATTTCCCTAACTTGCACTGCGAAATTCACAGGTAATTACAAAGCCTTTTATTTACAAAAGTGTTGAATACTCAAAATACAAATGCATATTCATACCCCTGTCACCTCCCATTTCTCGCTTCATATGCTAATTGGCAAAAAGGCTATTAAGCATGCGTACTTTGTCTCCTAAAATGAGTCGGGGGTCTATTCTGGGAGGGGTCATCCAAAATGAGGAAGTAAGATGAGTCTTCCTCATCCTGACCTTTCTACCCTTTTCAATGCATTCATGACAAATGAATCCTTGGTAGAACTTATAGTTTCCTGTGTTCAACAGGTCATTTAAGCAGGAAATCTGCAGCTATCTTATGTCCTATTTACCACATTTTGTTTTTCATTACAAGGACAACTACATAAACATAAACCTGACAAGCAATGAGTTACTAAATCCGGGATAGCTTATCTAAGATCCGGCTTCTGTTAACTGTGAACAAAGCTTGCCTATCTACTTCAGCTAATTCAGCAACTTATTATCTTAACTTTCCTAAAATCCCTAATTCTTCAAATTTAATGTCTCACAGAGGGTTTTAAGTGGTCAGGAGCTGGCTTTCTTTTCAGTCTGCCTGTATATCATTCCTTTCCCCCCCCCCTTTCTTTTCTCTACATTGTTACTCATTGGTGATCATTTGGTTTTGGTTACTCTTAATTTTTGCCTCTATAAGCATAGGAAAAAGTTTGTGAGCCATGTGAACATAAGGAAAAGCACACATCCATCCACATCAGTTTTAAGGCAGCATAATCATACAAATATTTGCCCTTTATTTCCCTTATAATAAGGGAGTTTCTTGTGGAGAAGAGTACCTCAACATTTGACTAAGCACCTTATTGTGCACTGGTCTCCTGTATTCACTTAGAGAAGCCAGGTGATAAAGCCAAGCTAGTTAAAAGGGTCTCTTTAAGGGAAACCTGGGATGAAGTTTTGCAAAGTGAAGCCAGTGCCAGGCATTATTTCCTCTGGTCTAGTGGTGAAAGGGGAGGAGGAGGTATTTTATGCTTGTTGTATGGAAAATCACGCTATGAAAAGCCAGTGTCCATAAAGGAGACAGAGAAGTCCTTCAACTTTATTCAAATAAAGGGAGAGACCACTGGGGCATACACCTGTGGGGTTTTCTCTCTCAGGGTTTTGGAGGGCGCAGCCTCCTTTTATCCTAACTCCTGGCTGCATTTTGCCCTCTTCCTTTCCCTGCTGGCTGAGGTACTAGGAAGGTACAGCCTTCCTGATCTGCCTACCCCATATCCCCCCTTGAACCTACTGTTTTACCTCAAAGTTCAGAAGTTCAGCCTTGTGCAAACTCCACTTGACTGCTTCAGGAGCCAAGCTGTCTGGGCCCTGTTAGGAACCTGCTGCCCAAAGTTAGTAGAGACATTAAGACCCATTTCAAAGACGTTAACACCCACACCTTCACCCACAGAATTGATTATAAGGACATTACCACACATCTTTCCTTTCATTGTGATCAGATTTTCCCAAAAGAGAGATGTGGAACTTCATTACAGATTGTGCATGTTACAGGAATATGCTCACAGGCTGTCTCTCAGTAAAAGATTACTGTGTTGGTTTGGGCTGGGGTAGATTTAATCTGCTACACAGTAGCTGGAAATGGTGTTGATAATACAGGGCTGTTCCTATGCTTAAATTGACGGAGACCGGGGAGACCGCCAGTGGCTTTTCGCAAGTATTAAGATAAATGCTATATGTATAATGTTAAAATGGCTTTGCTGTATGGATATAGTTTTTATTTCTGCTATTAGAAAAATTAGGCATAGTGGTGATAGCTGATATAATATGCTTGAACTGTCTGCTTGGTTGGGATAACATCCAGTGAACATATGATGGGGACCCTGCTGCTGACATGCCAACTATCAACACTTACCGTCTGTGGAAAGTGTAATAGACTATGAACACGAAGAAAAGTTCCAATAGGAATTTATTACATTGCAGCAAGCAAAGCAAAGGCAAATACAGCGCTGGACGGCAGGGAGAGTCTCGCTCCACCAACTGCCGTGAATTGGCAGGTTTTTCAGTCTTGCTTTTATCTTGCTTCTTTCCTCCGATGATGTATGTGTGACGTGTTGCTGGGAGGGTCTCTTTCTGTCCCTCGGTGGTCGCAGAGATGAAGGCTGTAGTTCTCCTCTTCCTTATATGGTAACTAAGCTGGAATTCCTGAAACTTAAAGCTGATTAAGCAAGTAGAGAGAGAGAAAAGAAATTGGGCAAGGGTATGTTTGCCTATAAGCTTAGATAGTGACATAGTAACTTCCTGTTATCTTGAGTTATTTGATCTCCAGTGAACAAAAAATAGTTAATGTTTATCACAATTCCCCCATTTCTCTTGTTCTTACTTATTTTTGTTCACTGTATCTTTGCAGTTCTTGTCTAGCTAACTCTAAAGTTTCTAAATTTTCTTCTTCAGGTATCTGATCATACTTAGTCCTAAGAAGCATAAGATGTGCCGCTTCCAGCCGGCTTTTCACTATAGTAATCAGTTTATTAAATATACATGGTCTAAAGTCTGCTTGCAAATATTTATCATGCCCTCCCCTGGGTGTCCAGTCAGAGGCGATTGTTTCACAGCCCCAATATCCACAAAAATATTCCCCAGGATAATTACAATATCCTTTACCGTGATTTGAGCTTGGGCACATGTAAAATCCCGTTAGGTTCAGTACTTTTCTACAATGATTTATGTTGGTCAGATTATACAATCCTACTCTGAAACTGGGTGCTCCTACAGTAGTTACAGTTTGCAAAATCTCATTGTCATCCCATCGCCATAGTGACCATTTAAAGGGTTGGTGTGGTAGATTGTCTAAGGCATTAATCCCTCTTAAGTATAACATCAGCAAAAGAAAAGTAATTGGCTGGGTCACGTGGTGAGCATCATTGGGGGCATAGGAATGGGAGTATATCTGAGGATTGTTCCATTTCATAGACTGCAACCTGTCTCTCTGCCCAGGGTCCTTGCTCTTATTCCCATTCCTGAGGCAATTCCTCAAATATTGTTTTGCTGTCCCACCCTGGGGTTTCTTTCCTCCACAGCTTTTTACCCCTCTGCCTTTCCCGTCGACTCGGTTGCCTCGAGCCACGGGGGGTACCATCTTCTCGGCAGCAGGGATATTCTTCAGGAGGTCCCCGGGGGCGACTCTGTTGCCTCTTGACATAGGAATCCCAGTTCCGATACTTAACCGGGGGTGTATCACACCGGATTCCCTTTAGGCGTGTGCGGCAGGTGCAGTCAACAATTTCAGCTATGAAGGGGATGGGTTCATTAGGGTGATAACAATAATATTTTGGTTCAATCCCTAATGCAAAAATCCTCCACCACTCTTCTGATTCTTCTACTAATCCCTCATATTTAACTTTATATTCTAGAATCCAATCAGTTATGTTCCGCTGCAGTACCCAACAGGGGCTGCAAATTCCTCTAGGAGGGGTTCCTCGCCTACAATGACTCCACCACCTGTCCCCGCAGATTTTACAAATATAACAAACAAAAGGATAACAATTGCACTCTGGGTCTCTAAACCTTATCTTAACATCAGAGTTACAAATTAATCTTTCCTCCATGTAGTGTGGTTCTGGTGCATATTCTACACGGTGTCTATTCATTGATGATCTCTCCTCTGGATCCGTAACTTCAGGTCTCCGGGATTGCTTGTCACCTGCCACTCAGGAGTCGGTTTGCTCACTGGCCCTTTAATTCTGCTAGCATGGGTCCATCCCTTCTCTGCTGTTCTGACTGCAGTATCTGTAGTAAGCAATACAAGGTAAGGGCCCTCCCATTGTGGGGCCAAGGTTGCTTCTTTCCAGGACTTTATCATTACTCAATCTCCTGGTTGCACCTGGTGCAGTTTCAAATCTAGTGGGGGTCTCTGAGCTAACCTTCCCTTTTTCCATAGATTTTCCCTATATTTCATTAGGCTGGTAATGTATACATTCATATTTTGATCCCTCAACTTTGGATGATCTTGCGGTTCCTCTATATTGTAGGGCATTCCATACAACATTTCAAATGGAGATATTCCCATATCCGATCTAGGTTGTGTCCGGATATTAGCAATGCTAATGGTAGGCATTTTACCCATGACAGTTTGGTCTCAATCACGAGTTTGGTCAATTGTTTTTTAATTTCCCCATTCATTCTTTCTACTCTTCCCGAACTTTGGGGGTGCCAGGGGGTGTGATAATCCCATAGTATTCCCATTATTGCCATGGTTTCCTTAATTATTTTGGATGTAAAGTGGGGGCCTCTGTCTGAGTCAATGGTTTCCGTGACCCCATATCTGGGAATAATCTGCTCTAATAGGGTCTTGATCACTGTTTGTGCCGTTGCCCTTGCCGTAGGGAATGCCTCTACATAATGGGTTAGGTGATCCACTATTACCAATAGATATTTATACCTCCCAGTCTTTGGTAACTCAGTAAAGTCTAGTTGGATGTTAGCAAATGGCCGGTATGCTGTAGGTCGTCCCCCCTATTAAGGTTTTTCTTAAATTGGCCTTATTTACTTTTAAGCAGGTAACGCACCCCCTCACTACCTGCTTTGCCAAGTTATCTGCCCCAATACACATATGTTTGGTGGTGAATTGATCTACCAATGCTTGTGCCCCCCAATGTGTTTTGCTATGTATTCTCCTCATAATATCCATAGCTATGGATTTAGGCAGTACAGTTCTATTATCCTCTGGAAGTCGCCATTCCCCTTCTGGGTCTTCTCTCAACCCCATTCTTTTCATTTTTTCTTTTTCCTGCATAGTAAAACTATATATCTTTTGCAAATTCCCTCTGCTAGTCTCACGCTCTTTTCTTTCAGCCTTTGGATCTTTCTGGGGGGTAGATTGTGACGTCTGCAAAGCAGCCCTTCTTGCTTCCTGATCTGCTGCATTATTTCCCCTGCTTTTAAAATCCAATCCCTTTTGATGCCCTTTCAGGTGAACAACAGCAATTTTCCTAGGTCCCCTCAAGGCCTTCAGCAGTTTCCTGATTAGATCCTGGTGAACCAGGTTTTTTCCCTGGGAGTTTATCAACCCCCGTTCTTCCCATATTTTCCCAAAAGTGTGTATAATCCCATAGGCATATTTTGAGTCAGTATAGATGGTACCTGATTTATCCTTCAACAACTGCAATGCCCGCAGTACAGCATAAAGTTCACAGGCCTGCGCCGACCAAGATCCACTTAGAGGGCCTGATTCGATAACTGCAAATCCTTCTCCCCCAACTATTGCATAGCCAGAGACCCTTTTTCCATTAATTACTCGCGATGAGCCATCTACAAACAACCTATCCCCCTCTTCTAATTCTTCTTCATCCAAGTCTGGTCTTATTTTGGTTTGTTCTTCTATGGTAGATAAGCACTCATGGGCCAATCCATCCTCACTTGGCCTTCCATATAAGAATTGGGCCGGATTTTGTAAGGCTGTAACCTCCAGGGTTAATTTTGGGGAGTCTAATAGGATTCCCTCATACTTCAAGAGTCGGGCATCCGTTATCCATTTTTCTGCCTTTTGTTGCAAAATTCCCCGGATATTATGAGGGGATAATACTCTCAGTTCCCCGTTGAAAGTGATTTTATTAGCCTCCTCCACAAGCAGGGCGCAGGCTACTAGAGCTTGCAAACATGTAGGCCAACCCCTGCTTACAGGGTCTAACAGCTTAGATAAGTACCCAACAGGTTTCTTTTTCCCAGCCCATTCCTGGGTCAGTACTCCATAAGCCGTCCCACTATCTGTGTTTACAAATAGATAAAAGGGTCTCTTCAGATCGGGTAGGCTCAACACAGGGGCATTGACCAAATCATGCCGCAGAGCTTTCAGATGCTTGTCATCTTTCTCATCCCATTTCACTAGCCCTCCTTGGCTCAATTTCTCATATAAAAACTTAACCTTGGTGCTATAGTTCTCAATCCACTGTCGGCAATACCCCATGAGACCTAACAACTGCCTAATTTGCTTTTTGCTCTTTGGAGGCGGTATGGATAGTATCCCCTTTACTCTTTCAGGGTCTATTTTCTTCTCCCCCTTCCTTAGGTAATGCCCAAGATACTTTACTTCTTCTTCCACGAATTGTAGTTTTGCCTTAGATACTTTGAGCCCCTTAGCACTCAGGAAGTTGAGTAATCTAATGCTTTCTGCCCGTACTTTGTCCTCTGCTTCCCCAGCAATCAGGAGGTCATCTACATATTGGATAAGGGTCACTCCTTCCCCAGTCTGATATTCTTGCAAAATCTGTTCTAAAGCTTGTCCAAACAAATTAGGAGATTCCGTAAACCCCTGGGGGAGCACGGTCCACCTTAGCTGCTGTCTCCTATGAGTGACTGGGTCATCCCATTCAAATGCAAAGTAATCCCTACTCTTCTCGTCTAGAGGACATGCCCAGAATGCATCTTTAAGGTCAATTACACTATAATATTGTTTTTCGGGACCAAGTCTGCTTAGCAGGGTGTAAGGGTTGGCTACCACCGGAAAACGAGCTACTGTCCTTTTGTTTATTTCTCTTAGGTCATGCACTAACCGGTATGATCCATCTGCCTTTTTTATTGGCAAAATGGGGGTATTAAAAGGAGACATGCAAGATTCTAAGAGTCCTTTGCTTAGTAGCCTCTCAATCTCGGGCTTCAACCCATTCTTTCCCTCTGGGGAGATGGGGTACTGTTTAACCCTTATCGGTGTCTCTGGATCTTTAATGATTACCGAGAAGGGGGGTATATTCAACCTTCCTACACTATCAGGAGTGTACCATACTTCTGAGTTAATTTTTTCCTCATCCTCTACCCTCAAGGGACAGAGTTTTATTTTGATTTCCTCATTTACTACTTCTATATTAATACCCATTTCTATAATTAAGTCTCTCCCTAACAAATTATAATCTGCTTCTGGTACCAGCAGAAGGTTCCCTATTCCCATTTTGAACCTCGATTCCACCAGTACATTCTTAATAACAGGGACTTCAAAGGGCTCCCCCTTCGCCCCTACCACTTGAGCAGTTTCCTTTGATATCTTACATCCCTCCGGTAGTACCTGGACTGTCGATCGCTCAGCTCCAGTATCTACTAAAAACTCAAATTCCTGCTGCTGAGGACCTATTTTTAATTTTATCAAGGGCTCCTGATGTTTCCATGTCCCCAGCAAATGAAGCCCCTGACTCCTTCAGTCCTCTTTGAAGACTCTCTCATCCCTCAGCCGCTTCCTGCAGTTTCTCCGAAAGTGTCCTTTATTTCCACAGTAGAAACATACGCCTCCATCCTTTTTCTCTACCCGGGGAACCCCTCCCCTATTTCTCTGGGTCACTTGACTTGTTTTGGGAGGGGCATCAATTCTCCTAGTTTCCCTTACTGCTGCCACCATCATTCTTACTTGTCTCTTGTGACTCTCTT
This sequence comes from Hirundo rustica, assembly GCF_015227805.2. NCBI lineage: Eukaryota > Metazoa > Chordata > Aves > Passeriformes > Hirundinidae > Hirundo > Hirundo rustica. The sequence goes on from NC_053487.1 coordinate 3,935,163, forward strand.
CATCTCTTCTCACATATACCTTCTGTGCTTCCCTCAATAGCTCATCCAGGTCTCTATCTTGCCAATTATCTAATTTTTCTAACTTCTTTCTGATATCTTCCCACGATTTAGCCACAAATTGTGTTTTTAGTAGTGCTTGCCCTAACAGTGTCTCAGGATCTAAGCCCGAGTACATCTGCAGGTTTTTTCTCAAGCGTTCTAGCCAATCCGTAGGTGTCTCCTCCTTTTTCTGTCTCTCATTAAATGCTTTGTTGATGTTCTGCCCCCTAGGCACCGCTTCCCGGATCCCCTGTACTATTATCCTCCTCAGATCCTGCATATTGATTCTGTGATCCTGCTGCTGATGATTCCAATTGGGATCCTGCAAAGGCCACTTGGTGTCTGCTAAAGGTCCTTGTGCATGTTGTGAATCCCATATCCGCATCCCCGCTCGTCTAATCATATTTCTTTCCTCGGCCGTGAAGAGAATATTCAATATGGCTTGCAACTTGCCCCAAGTATAAATACTGGGTCCCAAAAATTGGTCCAGTCTCTCGGCCACCCCAAAGGATCTTCCAGGAGGCTCCCCATCTCCCTCTTAAATTCCCGAACATCCCCAGAACTCAAAGGTACTGAAACAAACCCTATCGCTGGGTGAGGTCCCTGCCCCCCCCCCCCCACAGGCATTTCTCTTAGGGGATATAGGTTATGCTGTCTAGCCCGACCTCAGGTTATGGGTCCCTGCACTTCCTCGGGGGGCTCGGGATTACTTCCTGCTTCCTGAGGCTCCATTGGAGGTGCATCCGGAATCTGGGGGTTCTGAGGGGGTATGTAAGGAGGTGGGATTAGTAAGGCTTCTTCCTCTTTACTCCTGTCTTTCTTTCGTCCTCCCTCTTTGAGGGGAAACAGGAGCACTTCACCCCCAGGTCTTGTAACCCATACATTAGCATATTCACTTTCTTCCTGACTAAAAGGAATTTTAGTGTTTACCCACAAGTTGAGTTTTTGCCTCACCCAATCTTCTGATGATCCAAAAATAGGCCAAAAAATATTCCGGGAAATCTCCTTTCCACCCCATACTACCACACAATAATGGATCATTTTAGCTTTATCTTTACCCCCTGTGTTAGGGTAATGTTTCCGATTGTCTAATATGAACCCCAGTGGGCTATCTCTAGGCACCGGGGGGAGTTTAATGGGAGTAGAGGGCCTGCTCTTCCCCTGTCCCATCTTCTGGAGTGCCCTCACACAAGTGTGGTGCAGAAGTCACTCGCTTCCCCTTGTTCATGGCTCACGCCCTCTCGGACAATGAGAACCGCACTACTGAGGGTCCGCAATCGCTTGGAGAATCCGAGCTGCCGGTTCTCCTCTCACACACACACACACACTCGCAGCACTCCAGGATACCCGACCCAGACCGAACGGATTCTTCCACACAGATACTCACACGTCTTGCGTCTTCGTCCGGACCTTTGTGCACAAAGTTTATAGGGTCTGCCGGCTTCCTTTGCCTAATGCCTTGAATTTAGGTTCGTTGGTCCAACCGAGACAGGAATCGGGTCTACCAGGGCCGCCGACTGATCGGCGGGGCGCCCCCCAGGCAGAACCAAAAGTCCTATCTTGCAGGTGGATCCGAGTCACGGCAACAAATTGTAATAGACTATGAACACGAAGAAAAGTTCCAATAGGAATTTATTACATTGCAGCAAGCAAAGCAAAGGCAAATACAGCGCTGGACGGCAGGGGGAGTCTCGCTCCACCAACTGCCGTGAATTGGCAGGTTTTTCAGTCTTGCTTTTATCTTGCTCCTTTCCTCCAATGATGTATGTGTGACGTGTTTCTGGGAGGGTCTCTTTCTGTCCCTCGGTGGTCGCAGAGATGAAGGCTGTAGTTGTCCTCTTCCTTATATGGTAACTAAGCTGGAATTCCTGAAACTTAAAACTGATTAAGCAACTAGAGAGAGAGAGAAAAGAAATTGGGCAAGGGTATGTTTGCCTATAAGCTTAGATAGTAACATAGTAACTTCCTGTTATCTTGAGTTATTTGATCTCCAGTGAACAAAAAATAGTTAATGTTTATCACAGAAAGTATGGACCAAGGCCCAAACTGGAGGTGATAAAGAAGCGGGACTAAAACCACAGCCAAGAAACACGCATGCTCTAAAAAAGTTGGACCCATGGAGGGGCCATGCGAAACAGTTCCTGGAACATATAAACTAGTTTGGGGTAAAGTATGAATATGCATAATGGTTTATGAATATGCAACAGACTGATGTAATAGAAAAGGTATTTGAGGAGTGTCTCCAGATAGTAGGGGTGCTTTTGGCTGAATGCCAAGCAACCGGCCGTTAACTCTTTCCAGAATCACAGAATGTCTAGATTGGAAGAGACCTTCAAGATCATCGAGTCCAACCCATGCCCTAACACCTCAACTAGATCATGGCACCCAGTGCCACATCCAATCTTTTTTTAAACACGTCCAGGGATGGTGAATCCACCACCTCCCCGGGCAGACTATTCCAGTAGCTTATCACTCTTTCTGTGAAAAACTTTTTCCTAATATCCAACCTAAATTTCCCTTGATGCAGCCTGAGACTGTGTCCTCTCATTCTGTCAGTTGCTGCCTGGAGAAAGAGACCAACCCCCAGCTGACTACAACCTCTTTCAGGAGATTGTAGAGAGTGATAAGGTCACCTCTGAGTCTCCTTTTCTCCAGGCTAAACAACCCCAGCTCCCTCAGTCATCCCTCATAGGGCTTGTGTTCCAAGCCCCTCACAAGCCTTGTTGCCCTCCTCTGAATGCGCTCAAGCATCTCAACGTCCTTCCTAAACTGAGGGGCCCAAAACTGGACACAATATTCAAGGTGTGGCCTGATCAGTGCCGAGTACAGTGGAAGAATGACCTCCCTGCTCCTGCTGGCCACACTATTCCTGATACAGGCCAGGATGTTGTTGGCTCTCTTGACCACCTGGGCACACTGCTGGCTCATGTTCAGTCGGCTGTCAACCAGTACCCCCAGGTCCCTTTCTGCCTGAGCGCTGTCCAGCCACACCACCCCCAGCCTATAGCATTGCAAGGGGTTATTGTGGCCAAAATGCAGGACTCGGCACTTGGACTTATTAAATGTCATCTTATTGGACTCTGCCCATCCATCCAACTGGTCCAGATCTCTCTGCAGAGCCATCCTACCTTCCAACAGATCGACACACACTCCCAGCTTAGGGTCATCTGCAAATTTACTAATGAAAGACTCGATGCCCTCATCCATGTCATCAATTAAAATATTGAACAGAACTGGCCCCAGCACAGACCCCTGAGGGACACCACTGGTGACTGGCCGCCAGCTGGATGCATCACTGTTCACCACCACTCTCTGGGCCCGGCCATCCAGCCAATTCCTAACCCAGCAAAGAGTGCTCTTGTCCAAGCCATGGGCTGCCAGCTTTTCCAAGAGTATGTTGTGGGAGACAGTGTCAAAAGCCTTGCTGAAGTCCAAATAGACAACATCCACAGCCCTTCCTGCATCCACCAGGCGGGTCACCTGGTCATAAAAGGAGACCAGGTTGGTCCAACATGACCTACCTCTCCTAAACCCATGCTGGCTGGGCCTGAGGCCCTGGCCATCCTGTAAATTCTGTGTGATGACACTCAGTATAAACTGTTCCATTATCTTGCCAGGTACTGAGATCAGGCTGACTGGTCTATAGTTACTAGGATTCTCCTACCCTTTTTGTGAACCGTGTCACATTGGCCTGTCATCTGGAACCTCGCCAGTGAGCCAGGACTCATCTGCCAGCTCTCTCATCACTCTGGGATGGATCCCACCTGGGCCCACATATTTATGGGTATCCAAGCATCTCATCAGTTCTCTGACTGCCTCCTCTTGGACAATGGGGGGACCATTCTGTTCCCTAGCACCATCAACCAACCCAAGAGAACAGTTTTCTTGAAAGCAAGTTGTCTTCCCACTGAAAACTGAGGCAAAGAAAGCATTAAGCATATCTGCCTTCTCCTCATCTGCAGTTACTAAGTTCCCTCCCTCATCCAATAGAGAACAAAGGTTGGCCTTACCTTTCCTTTTACCATTAATATATTTGTAGAAACATTTTTTATTATCCTTTACAGAAGTCTCCATTTTAAGTTCAAACTGAGCTTTGGCCTCCCTAATTTTTTTCCTACATGCTCTAGCAGCCCCCTTAAATACTTCCTGGGAGACCTGACCCTCCTTCCAAAAATGATACATCCTCCTTTTATTCCTAAGTTCCCCCAAAACCTCCTTGCCGATCCAGGCTGGACGTTTACCTCATTGACTCGTCTTTCGGCACACAGGGGCAGTCTGTTCCTGTGCCCTCAAAATCTCTGTTTTGAAGCACTCCTACCTTTCCTGAACTCCTTTGTTTTTAAGGGCTGCTTCCCAAGGAACTCTCTGAATAAGTCTCCTAAATAGGCCAAAGTCTGCCCTCCAGAAATCCAATGTAAGAGTCTTATTGGTGTTCCTCCTGATTTCACCAAATATTGAGAACTCTATTATTTCATGATCACTCTGCCCCAAGTGACCTCCAACCACCACATCTCCCACCAGTCCATCTCTATTTGCAAAGAGCAGATCTAACATAGTCTCTCCCCTGGTGGGCTCACCCACCAGCTGCAACAAAAAGTTGTCCTCCATGCACTCTAAGAATTTCCTGGACTGCCTCTTTTCTGCTGTATTAAGTTCCCAGCAGACGTCTGGCAGGTTGAAGTCACCTACAAGAACAAGGGCTGATGATCCTGAAACATTCTTCAGCTGCTTATAGAATAAGTTGTCCACCTCTTTGTCCTATTTGGGTTGAGGATAACAGACTCCCAGTAGGATGTCAGCCTTGTTGGCTTTCCCCTTAATTCTTACCCATAGGCATTTAACTCCATCTTCATTAGTTTCAATACCCATGGCATCAAAAGCCTCCCTAATATAAAGGGCCACCCCTCCACCTCTTCTCCCTTTCCTGTCTCTTCTGAAGAGCTTGTAGCCATCGAGTGCAGTGCTCGAGCTATGTGACTCATCCCCCCACATTTCCGTGATGGCAACTACATCATAGCTTTGCTCTTGCACCATGGCCTCCAGCTCTTCCTGTTACCCATGCTGCATGCATTGGTATACATGCACTTCATCTGGGCTACTGATTTCACCCCTGACTCACGCTTACCACTTTTGGGCCTGCTTCTAGGCAGCCTAGCTGCATACCTTTCCCCCTTCAAACCTAGTTTAAAGCCCTCTCAACAAGTTCTGCCAGTTTATGAGCTAAGAACCTTCTGCCCTTAACAGAGAGATGTATCCCATCTGGTTCCAACAGAGCATGTGCTGTAAAAGTTGTCCCATGATCAAAGAATCCAAAATTTTGTCGATGACACCAACCCTTAAGCCACTTGTTAATGATGTGAGTTCTCCTATTTCTTTCATCATTTTTCTCAGCCACAAAAGGGACTGAGCAGAACACTACCTGGGCTCCTGTCTTATCAACAACTTGACCCAGTGCCCTAAAGTCTCTTTTAATCACCTTGATGCTCTTTTCGATGTCATCACTGCCAGCCTGGAGTATGAGCAGTGGGTAATAATCAGAGGGCTGAATCAGCGCAGCAAGTCTCTCAGTGATATTTTGTACCTAGGCCCCAGGGAGGCAGCAGACTTCCCTGTGGATGGGTCCGGGCAACATATGGGGCCTTCTGTTCCTCTCAGAAGGGAGTCACCTACCACGATTACCCTTCTTTTCTTCTTGATGTTAGAGGTGGAGATTCGTCTTACAGAAGAATCATAATTGGGAGGCTCACTGGGCAGATAATTTCCCTCTAAATCATCTGGCTGGCTCTCTAGATCCAGGGCCTCATACCTATTCTGAAGTGGCACCTGGCTAGGGGATGGGGGTCAGGAGGAGTTTTTATTATTACCTCCCTGAGCAGGGACCCATTTCCACTCCCCTTCATCTACCAGCTGCCCTTCTATTGCCTGGGAGGGGGACGCATATGAGTCCTCTGAATCTTGATGGGCCTCCCTTAAAGATGGAAGGGCTGAATTCCACCTGATTTATTAAAGAAATATGGGTATTGATCTAGTATCGATACCCAACTGTGACGGACAAAAACTCTCTAACAGTTTAAAGTTAGAAAGTATATGTTTATTACGGCCGGGCAGCACAGCGGGATATTTCCCTAATTCGAACTGCGAAATTCACAGGTAATTACAAAGTCTTTTATTTACAAAAGTGTTGAATATCCAAAATACAAATGCATATTCATACCCCTGTCACCTCCCATTCCTCGCTTCGTATGCTAATTGGCAAAAAGGCTATTAAGCATGCGTACTTTGTTTCTTAAAATGAGTCGGGGGTCTATTTTGGGGAGGGGTCACCTAAAATGAGGAAGTAAGATGAGTCTTCCTCGTCCTGACCTTTCTACCTTTTCAATGCATTCGTGACAAATGATTCCTTGGTAGAACTTACAGTTTCCTGTGTTCAATGGGTCCTTTAAGCAGGAAATCTGCAGCTATCTTATGTCATATTTACCACATTCTGTTTTTCATGACAAGGACAACTACATAAACATAAACCTGACAAGAAATGAGTTACAAGATCCGGGGTAGCTTATCTAAGATCCGGCTTCTGTTAACTGCGAACAAAGATTACCTATCTACTTCAGCTAATTCAGCAACTTATTATCTTAACTTTCCAAAAAAATCCTTAGTTCCTCAAAATTAACGTCTCATTCCCCACTTCTTCTTTGAAATGAGTAAATTCTTTTACTCAGTATACAGAGTCTTCCTCATCTATCCAAGCTGTACAGCTAGTGTCTCTCAAGACCAAGCCATACGCCTTTGACAGTGATGTTAAAGCTGCCACTCGTCGTAGCATCCTCCAGTTCCAAACAAGTATTACAATGGATAACACTAAACTTATGCTGACCAAAATAAGCAACACAACTATAGGGTGGATTAAGGTATTCAATATTCCGGTTGCTGTTGGTGACCACCCAAAAAGCACATCCCACCAATGATGAGACAAATGTTCCTCAAGCCTTTTAAAAACCCCTTTGATGGTCTCTGTATCATGGTGTATGGTAATTAATGTCTTTTTCCCTTCATCTCTAATTTCTTTTAAGATTTCTCTCAATTCATGATGCTTCAGCAATTGAGCAACTAAAGTCAAATTCATTCCTATGGGCACAGGCAGTATCTTCTGCACAGTGGCTAGGTTGGCCTTTATATATTGATGTGATATTACGGGTACTCGATAGGAAAAATCACATCCCTTAATTCTAACAAAATTGCAAACACACAAATTGAATTGAGTCTCATTCACGATTTGGTTGTCTATCCTTATGATGGGGCATGCTGTCCTAAGACAGACACAACCTTGTCCTATATACACAAGTGAAGTTGTCTGTTTGCCTGGATGTGTTTCAAAGTGACAAATACTTTGGTCTGTACGTCCAGTTGAGTCCCCGCTCCGGGTGGGAGCTGACCCCCAGCTAGCTCGGGTCAACACAGACACAAAGTTTCCAGTTTGTTTTGGCTTCTCGGCTTGGCAGCTGGACCCAAAGGTGACAGTCAACAGCAGCAGAAGAGAAAAGGCTGGCTCTCAGCTTAGCAGGTTAAAGGATGTTTATTAGCAGAGATCTCCAAGCTCCGAGGCGAGCGGCTGAGAACCCAGTGGCTGAGAGCTTCCAGGCTGAGAACCCCGCGGCTGAGAGAGTTTGCTCCTCCCTCCCACCCCCTATAAGCGGGGGAGGGTCCCAGGGAGGATACAAAAAGACCACAAATCAGGGATTTCAGGGGGTAACAAGGTGTGCCCACCCCCAAGCTTCAGACCACTAAAATCCAGAGCTAAAGGAATTTCCCCCAGGCTACCTATCACCTGAAGCTCTCTCACGGAGATTTCACAATCCGGGAGGGACCCCGGGAGTGATTGACAAGCTGCCCCAGAGAGGGGGGTTGGGGCAGAGGGGATGTTACATGTCATGTGAGGTATGGGATGATTGACACAAAACACCTTATTATACAGACAACACAAAAGGGATACAGAATTGGGGATACAGTGAAACGAACCATAACATAAACTTCTTACAAAAATCTAATAAAACAGTTCTGCACCACCACATCTCCCCCTTTTTTGTTTTAATGACAGGAGGAGGGCTGGAACGGAGGAGGATGATATTCGAAGTCCGGGTAACTCTTGGTGAGCCACTCTGGCTGAGTGGGCCACTCCATCTGAGGTTCATCCTCTGGGTGTCTTCTGTCTTCTGGGTCTTTTTCCAGTTCCACGTCTTCCTCCCATCCAGGCACGGATGATACAGCAACATGGTTCACAGAGGGGGCATGTGTGGTGCTAGAAGTTAATCTACTTAACATTTTTTTGATGATACCAAATCCAATTAAAATTAACAGAATAACAAACAAAAATAACAAAACTGATTTCAAAATTGAACCCACCCAGCCCGAAATTCCCCAGTCCCCAACCAAGGAGCAGGTGAAACTTCCTCAGCACAGGGGATTGGCGCTGGACAGGTTCCATCAGGACTAGAAGAACTAAAACAAACAATCAGCACTCGAGCAGGGGTCATTCAGGAAAGCGAAACCATCCGGGGAAAAATCTTCCCTCCTTTTCCTCCTAAAAGCTGCTTGAGTAACCTGTGGCAGTTTCTTTTTCTCCCCCGAGACCTTCGGGACATAGGGCCTCACCCATTTTGATGGTAACCATCTTGGCCCCGTGGGGGTGGACACGCAAGCGTACCCACGGCCCCACGTGACCAAATCATGAGGTCCCTCTGTCCTTCCAGTGTCAGGGTCCCGGACCATGACTGGCGGCCTCTCTTTGATGTTTAGCTGAGGGTTTGCCCCGAAATGATGAATAATGGGAGGGTTTAAAAACTCAAATGTGCTGTTTAAAAAATTCAAAGTGAATAGAGCCCTGGCCAATCGGGTCTGTGGTGTTTCTGTTTTCAACACCGGTTGTTGTTGGTTAAGGACCCTTTTGATTTCTCTGTGGGTCCTCTCCACTACAGCTTGGCCTGTTGGGGAATGAGGGATGCCGGTTTTATGACCCACTCCCCATTGTTGCAGGAAGCTGCAGAATTCCTTGGAACGGTACGCTGGGCCATTATCAGTTTTTAATTCTTTTGGGATGCCCATGAAGGAGAAAGCCTGGATGAGGTGTTTAATCGCATCCAAGGTCTTCTCCCCTGCGTGGGCAGAAGCAAAAACTGCACCGGAAAAAGTGTCCACAGACACGTGCACATATTTAGATCGGCCGAATTGGGGGATATGTGTCACGTCAGTCTGCCACAGCTCACAGCTGTTCAGACCTCTGGGGTTTACTCCTGCACTCAAGGTGGGGAGTGCATGCTGGTTACATGAGGGACACGTAGCCACAATTGCCTTGGCCTGTTCCCGGGTGATGTGAAACCGGCGAACAAGGCCAGGCGCGTTCTGATGATGAAGCTGATGGCTGAGCTTTGCCTGCTCAAAAATGCTTGGCAATGGGGCCATCGCTGCAGGAGCAGCAAGAGCATCAGCCCTTCTGTTCCCCTCAGCTATGAACCCCGTCAAATCGGTGTGTGATCTTGTATGCATCACAAAAAATGGCTGCTCCCTGTGGGAGACAAGCTTGACAAGCTTAGAAAGCAGCTCAAACAGTGCTGTGTTAGACACTTCCTGCAGTATTGCCTGATCTGCCCTCGATGCCACCCCCGCTACATAAGCGGAGTCCGTTACTAAATTGAAGGGTTCGGGGAACCTTTCGAAAGCCCTGACAACAGCGGCCAACTCAGCAACCTGAGGTGATCCCTCCACCTCGGCAACATCTGCCTCCCACTGCTGAGTCTGAGGGTCCTTCCAAGTCATAACTGACTTGTGGGACTTTCCGGACGCGTCCGTGAAAACTGTCAGGGCCTCTAAAGGCTTCCTGCTCCGAACATTTTTCAAATTCAGTGTGAATTTGGCATCCTGATTAAAAATTTTGTGGGCTGGCCGATGAATTGAGATTTGCCCAGTGAAGGAATCTAGAGCAAACTGCAGTGCTTCATTTTCCTGAAGCAGGTGTTCTAACATTGCCTTTGTAATCTGGCCCGATCTTAATCCAATTGGAATGTGAATGCATTCAAAATCACACCCTGCCAATTCCCTGATCCGAACTCTGGCTTTTCGGATCAGTTCAGCCACCAGTTCCTGTGGACGTGTCATTCTCTTGGACCTTTGATGGCTGAGAAAGACCCATTCTATGATTAGAAGTGGGTCCTCTCTGCCCTGGTCCTTTTTGATGTTATTTCTCCATTGGAAAATGACTCCATGGAGGTGTGGCAATTTCCCCATTATTATAAATTTGAAAGGCAGGTCTGGATCACACCTGTGAGCCTGCCGAGTGGACATGAGATGCTGTACCCTTTCCAGCGCCTCCTTCGCTTCTGGGGTTAGTTCCCTGGGAGAACTCAGCTCCTCTCCCCCTTTCAATAAATTGAAAAGAGGGGCTAGGTCCTCAGTTGTGAGGCCCAGCCAGGGTCTCACCCAATTCAATGCCCCACACAGCTGATGGACATCTGCAAGGGTCTGAATTTTGGCCTTGATTTCCAATTTTTGCGGCACAATGGTCCGCTTGCCAATTTCCAGGCCCAGGTACCTCCAAGGTGGCATCCTTTGAACCTTGTCTTCCTGCAGCTCGAACCCTGCAACAACCAATGCATTAATTGTCAGGTCAAGTGCGTGGGACAAGACATCATCGGTGGGAGCACACACAAGCACATCATCCATATAATGATGGATGATTGCTTTCCCTGCGGCTACGCGGACCGGGGACAGCAAGGAAGCCACATACCACTGGCAGATGATAGGTGACACCTTCATCCCTTGGGGAAGAACCCTCCAATGGTAGCGTTTCCTCGGGGCCTCTCGGTTAACAGTGGGAACCGAGAATGCAAAACGTGGTGCATCGTCAGGGTGTAGGGGAATATGGAAGAAACAATCTTTTATATCAATAACAGCCAATTTCCAATTTTGTGGGAGCATGGTCGGGGTAGGCATCCCAGGTTGAAGAGAGCCCATGTCTTCTATCACGTTATTAATTTGTCTGAGATCTTGGAGGAGTCTCCACTTGTCCTTCCCCGGCTTCCGGATAACAAAAACCGGCGAATTCCAAGGGCTGGTGGTCTCTACAATGTGACCCTTAGCTAACTGCTCCTCCACGAGCTCTTCGAGCGCCTTCAATTTCTGTTTTGAAAGCGGCCACTGTTCAACCCACACTGGTGCATCTGTTTTCCAATTCAGCTTGTGGGTAGGGCACTCCTCAGCGACCGCCGCCCAAAAAATCCTGTGGGGGGTCTGGGATGTCAATCGTGACTCCCCACTGGGCCATCAGGTCTCTCCCCAACAAGGGTTCCCTATAATCCAAAACAAAAGGGCGTAAACTGGCCAACTGCCCTTTTGGCCCCTTAATTTGCACCACACTCTTTGATTGTTTGGCCAATTGCATTCCCCCTATTCCTTGCACGTGTCCTGCCACGTTTTCCAAGGCCCAACATGACGGCCAGTGCTTGGCTGGGATTACAGTCACGTCTGCGCCTGTGTCGAGCAGGCCTGTGATGTTAATGGCCTCATCACCCACTTGTAACTCACATCCCACCTGGGGTTTCACTTCTGTGATGTTGTGCACGGGACAAGCTGTTGGTATGTTGTCTTCTTCCAGGTGTTCCCAGGTGGGTATGATCTGGGCAACTGTCTGCCCTTTAGGTAGGAATGTTGGTGGGTGAGTGCAGCGTAGCCAGAGAACGAATTTTCCAGGATTGTTATCAAGTGTTCCTGGAAGAATTTCGATCTCTTTTGGGGTGTGTTTGCAGTCTCCCACAACGATGAGCTTACCTTTGACCCTTGGCCAGGTACCCTGCTCACTGTTGTCAACTGACACAAAATTCCAGTTGTCGTCTTTCAGGTGCAAACCCTCCGTGAGCTGCAACCTGTAGGGGGTATATTTAGAATTGGTTGTCAAAATTGGTTGTGCCATGTCATGGTCCGTGTAAGTCATTTCCAGTGTGTTATGTTTGCTGCCACCCTGAATGGGGCATTGCAGCTTCTCCTTCTTTTTCCCTTGGCTCCCTTTCCCCTCCCCTCCTGCCCGGTCCACCCCATTTTTTTCCTCACGCAGGGCGGACCTGCGCTCTTTCACCATTTTTTTTGTGAGGGTTTAAACCCTCTCCCTTTTTCCCCTTCCCCTCCCCCTTTTTTGTTTTTGAGGTCCTCTACTTCTTTCTTGAGGGGGCATTTGGAAACCCAATGCCCCAAATTCCCGCACAAAAAACACTTCTGGGAGCTTTGCGCAGAATGCTTCTTCCCGGTGTTCGGTGTTTTTCGGGAATCTTCAGTTTCTATGGCTGCAACTTGATGCGGTTTGGGCCGTGGACCTGTAGAGGAGCTCATAAAAGGCAGCTTTATGTGACATACCTGAAGCATGTCTGGTAAGGTTGGTTTGGGGTGTAGGGGTAAACTTAAAATTGCAGCACGACATAAATCATTTGCATTTGAAAACGCGATCTCCGATAAAATGTGTTCCCGAGCCATTTCATTTTTGACCTGAGCTTCAATAGCTCGGGACAGCCTTTCCACAAAATCTGTGAAAGACTCACTTTGGTCCTGCCTGATTTTCGAATAAGAAATCGCAGGACCTTGTGTTTGCATGCTGAAGAATGCAGTCAGGGCTGTCTCTCTCACTACGTGGAGGCACTGGACAGGAATGACCACTTGGTCAGTGGCTTCTGCCCACTGCCCCTCCCCAGCCAGGTGGTCGAGAGTGAGAGGGTTTCCCTGAGCATCAACTCTGGTGTTAACATGGTTGAGGAGCCCTGGTAAGGCCTCCTGGAGCAGCCTTTTCCAAGCTGTGACCCATAGGATGTACTCTGTTGAGTTCAGCAAGCAAGTAAACAGGTACTTTAAATCAGCAGGCACCACCTCCTCTGCAGAGAGATCTGCTCTGAGAAGCCCTCTGAAATATGGTCCATCACGGCCATATATCCTGTGAGCTTTGCAGATCTCTTTGATGGTGGCTCGGGGAAATGGGTGGTACTCTGCCCTGTTGTTACCACCGCGGGCATTGCGGAAGGTAACAGGGGCAAGGGTGGGAATGGAGCAGGAGCTGGCAGCTGTCTCTGCTCCCGTTCTCTGCTCGGGCACTTCCGGGTTTGAGGGAGCTGGGACGCCTGTGCCCTGAGGCACTTGGTTGCCTGGCAACCGAGTC